>NC_064852.1:41101473-41196473 GCF_024139225.1 Suncus etruscus
GAAAAAATGCTTAGAAGATCACTGGAGAGGATTGTATTCAGTATCTATATCTTCCATATCCTAGGAAATTATTATTACTAAAGCACATTTGAAGAAAACACATTGACCTCTAAATTAGAACACAGGATTTAATTTTTTAGGGATAATTATAAAAACAGTACCCAACCAAACATGTTTCTTTAAATCTAACCCGGATTTATGATAGAGTCAAACGTTCAATTATTTTATAATAGCTCAGAGATGGACAAGTCAGAAATTCGGCATTTAAAAATCTATCTTTTAAGACTGAGTCTATTCCAAGTTTGCTCCAGAGTCTATTTTTTTAAGCACTTTATTTTCCACAGTGGAATCAACTGAGGAGAGAGTGTGAGCAGTGATTCTGAATTTCCTTTGCTTTTGTCAAACTGTGTCACAACTGAAAAGTTATTTTAACAGGGTTTATTTGCCTAGGCATTTCCTTTCTCTTGTAGTAGTGTAAGCGAAAGGGAAACAACAATTTCAAATGTAAGTATAGTGGAGTGGATATGGATAACTTTTCAGTCTTACTCCTATTATAAGCAGAAAGTTCAGTGATAATAAATATGTAAACATTTCTTTTAAGCCTATTAGAAGTGGGCACAAAAGATCCTCTTTTTTTCTGGTGGGGGTTTCTCCAATTATAATTTTCCTTGCTATTGCAAGGAGAGGAAGATTGAAACTTTTCATTTCTTTCATCCTCAGACCCAAACTGATTATGTCTCTCCAAATTAATCCAGACTCAAGAGGATGAACTTTTGTAAATTCTCCAAATGTGTATTTGGTGTTAAAATAATAACGTAAAATAAAATATTTTGTTTCATTAATATTCTCCCCTAAAATAACCAATAAACCCTTCTTCCTTGGTCAACACACACATGTGCACGCACACACATGCGCGCGCGCACACACACACACACACACACACACACACACACACACACCACAAAGCCCATTGGTATTAGATTCTGCTATGCACAAGCCTTCTTACAGTGGCCAGGGCTTAAGGTCCAGTACTGTATGAGAATGCAAACAAGCAGATTTCACAACCAGATGACACTGAGACTTAGTTAGACACACCATGCCAGACTCTACTTACTGCTCTCTCATCTTGGGCCAGCCTAGGGATCTGGGAACCTGCTGCAGTTAGAAAGAAGTCACCTGACTGCTAAGTTTCCCATCCTGTTTATTCTCAATCACTCAGGCTCTCAAGTCATCACCAGCCTGGGTTCCTGATCACTATCCTAGCCAGGGAAATATTTCCACCGGGCTACTCTTACCTTTCTTAGGAGAAATATGCGCAGAAAAAAAAATGCACTATCAATTTCTATTAGCTTTTTATAATATCTGTAATATCAGAGTCTCTGGTGTGCCTTAACAACTCATTTTTGCCCTAAGTTTTGATTATGTAATAGTATCTGGCAATTACACATTAGTCTACTGACAGCAGAACCCATTCATACATTATGCACTTATTTCCCATACAATCCTTTGAAGAAGAGAAAAGCAATTATCATGATTTTACAGATGAATAAGCTCAGATTCCAAAATTGTAACTGATTTTCCTCCAAATCACCTAATGTCAGAATGGGAATTTGATTCCTGTCTCCCAATCTGATCTGACTCTAGATTCTGTCTTCTGCACTTTTCTACCACCTCCGGGGATAGAAACCTAAGACAGTATATGAAAATCAAAACAGAATTTGTATCTAATTTATCTATCAATCATTTGTCTTTATTGAAGATTTGTACTATTTTCTACATTATGATTCTATAATTATAATATCCTTATTTTTTGAATCAGTATGCCTGAGAAAAGAGAAGCAAAGTGGAAGAGAAACCAAAGCAAAGTTAGGACTAACTAAACAAAAAGTTGTCAAACAGCAAATTCGTTTTAGGAAAAAAATAGCTCATCTGTAATATGCATTAATGGGATAAGAGGTGGGCATTATTTTTGGATCAAATAGGTTTTTATCTTGTTTAAAAGGTCAAATTTTTTTCCTTCATAATATTTCATTAAAGTCACATGCTGATTTTGAATTGTACTCACTTTCACCTTTCAATTTGTTTGTACATAAAATTCAAAGGAATTCTACAAGTGAACACAATTGTGTACTAAATAACTCATGAGTATTTTTGTTCGCCGACATTCTTGCCCTTTGTCTTCATGAATGCTTCTTTTATAGTTTGAGTTTAGGTAGTCAATTCAAAGGTATTATATGTCTCTCATTTGTAAGAATGTTATTGGACTATTATTAGAAAATAGAGAATTATGGGGCCGGAGAGATAGCATGGAGGTAAGGCGTTTGCCTTTCATGCAGGAGGTCATCGGTTCAAATCCCGGCACCCCATATGGTCCCCCGTGCCTGCCAGGAGCAATTTCTGAGCCTGGAGCCAGGAATAACCCCTGAGCACTGCTGGGTGTGACCCCAAAAAAAAAAAAAAAAGAAAATAGAGAATTAGAGCACTCTGATATGCAATGCCATAGATTTAATAATACAGATGGGTATGAATTGAACTCTTTTTAGGAACTTGGAAATTACCCATTATTGACCATACTCAGGGACTCTTTTCAGTGTTTCTATGATAGTATTTATGTTACACTAACATGCACCACTACTAGCATACTACCTCACTATTTTTTTATTTTTGGTTTTTGGGTTACACCCAGCGGTGCTCAGGGGTTACTCCTGGCTGTCTGCACAGAAATAGCTCCTGGCAGGCACAGGGGACCGTATGGGACACCGGGATTCGAACCAACTACCTTTGGTGCTGGATCAGCTGCTTGCAAGGCAAACACCGCTGTACTATCTCTCCGGGCCCCTACCTCACTATTTTTAGGATTTTTTTTGGGGGGTGGGGGTTCAAATCCAGAGATTCTCAAGGGTTATTTCTGGCTCAGCTCTAAGGAATCACTCCTCAAAAACTCAGGGGATTATATAGAATTCTGGGGATCGAACCTGGGTCAGCTGTGTGCAATCTCTCTAGTACTCATATTTTTGGCATTTTTTATTTACTAGAAGTAAAAAAGAAAATTAAAATGTCAACTATGTTTTTACAATATTTAAAGAATTATCTCACCATTTATTTATTTTTTATGTTTTTCTTGTTAAATTCTACCAATACCTTATGTATCTTAAATAGAAACCCTTTAGATGTATCTCACCATTTTTTAAAAAGCTGAAATGTAAATGCTGGATAAAAAAATAAAATTAATAATGCCCATCGTAGTTATATATGCACTGTGGAGAACCTTAAAACAAATCTGACTCACATTCAGAAGAGTATTTTGATATTTTTGCCGGCTCTTTGAGACCTACTGGCATTGATTCACACCCAGTATTTATGGTGGCCATGATATAGATAGTCTGGTTATTATGAGGCCTGGAGTTTTAAAAAGTCATTTTGTAATTTTGTTCACATTTCAGCTGGTTGAAAACACAGCAGATACTTAAATTTTTAAGGGAAAGAAAAAAAAATGCCCATTCTTCTGAAATTTAAGTAGACAACCCTTGAAAGATCACTGGGAAAAGTCTGTATTTTCTCAGGTTTAACTAAATAATTTATGCATACTTTCACTCTGGCATGATGAAGCAATTTTAGCCTTTAAAACCCACAACTACTCAGGAGGGAAAAGGTCTGGTTCCTGCAACTTAAATAATTTAAACATCCAGGTGGAAATGCTTTCAGCAGTTTCCCTTTTTTGAGACAAAGGAAGAAGACTTCAAAATTTTGAGATACCAAGAATATAGAATTGATTAAACAACAACAACAATAACAACAACAACAACAACAACATACAAACTAGAATGTATTTAATTTACATTGCACTATTTTTTCAGAGTGTGGGATGGGGTGAAATGTCTGTTTGCCTAAGGTTTATAATAAATAAACTCATAGCAAACAATATCAGCATTTGTAACTATATAAATAGAAATATTTATAAAAGCTAATATAACCTTAAGATAAAAATCTTAAGCATTATAGAGTTCTTGTAAATTTTAGAATAAGCCATTGTACTTTAATCATTAGCTTTCTAGATTTGTATAAATGTATATATCTATTTTTAATATACAAGTAGATTAGTATGCATGAGAATAGAACAAAATGTCACTTATCTCTGGGAGGGACACAGGACTACAAAGGATACATGTAATAATGAAAAGGCTAGAAAAGATTTTGAAACATAGGTAAACAGTATAATCTGAGATCTAAATTCCTAGCCTCAGACTTAGGTCTTAGGTCAGGGTCAGAACTGTCCTGGGGAAGTTTCTTTTCTCACTTGCAGGTTTTGTAAGTGACACACTTATAAAAGAGCATGAGACTTGGAATACAGTCTCTCTGGATTTCAATTAGAAAGTTTGTGGTTGTTATTTTGTTCGTTTGTTTGTTTTGATCACACCAGGCAGCTCTAAGGGGTTACTCCTGGCTCTATGCTCAGAAATCTCTCCTGACAGGCTTGGGGGACCATATGGGATGCGAGGATTCGAACCACTGTCCTTCTGCATGCAAGGCAAACACCCTACCTCCATGTCATCTCTCCAGCCCCTCAATTAGAAAGTTTTGAGGGTTAAAAAATGTACCCCAAGTTGCATGTGGTATATTTTGTAATTTCTTGAAAGAAAGCAACAAGCAATTCAAACTTAAAACCACTGTTGGCATTGTTATTTTTAATCACATCCAAATTTGATGGCTTGTGTAAAGATGAAAGCCAACTAAGATACAACAAAACAAAACAAAACAAAACAACAGAAACCAACTTCCCAGATAAAACTAAAGAGTTGTTTTCCTTAAAAGTTTAGTGCTGCAAAAATTATACAGGAAGAGTAAAAATAAAACTTGCCAGCATTTGAAAAGAGGGGAGATTTCTTTCTTTCAGAGAGGAAAACAGGTCCATGAATATACTCCAAAACTTTTAGCCTTGAGCATCATGGGCATACAATGTAGTGGGTGCCTTAAAGAGAGACTCTGTAAAACAGATGAAGCAAGGTTACCCTCTGAGTCAACAGGAAATGTTAAGTGTGGCCAAGGCTGTATAAAAGAGGACTGCTGAAACCAAAGAGCATGTCTAGAACAAGGTCGGTATATTTTGATGATTTCATTCTGAATGTGATGCTGGATTTGTTTTGGTTGTGTAATTAGGGGTAAGGGCTACCTAAGTGATGAAGGTTGGAGATGTGGAATGGGGAAGAAGGAGAAACGGGTCACATCAGTGCTACGAAGAGATTTGAGAAAAACTATTCTTGATATATGTAAATAAGTTGCTTCTCAACATCAATGATATGGAATGTGAAGTGTGGACAGAAAGCAATTAAAGTGAGGTACATAACTGGTTTTTTTTCCTTTCATTTTCTTTCTTTTCATTTTTACTTTCCTTTCCCTCTTTTTAAATTTTGGTCATCCATTGACTTTAATTAAGTCCAGCCAGCTTCTTAACCATGGGAAACTTGGAGAACGTTTTGTTTAAAGTGACCTTGTTCCCAGGGTTTTCCCTACAACTTCTCTCAGCTCTGTTGCAAGGATGAATATTCACATTCTTGCTCTGAGATTCAGAGCACCTGGCATAAACAGAAAATTCTAATCTCCTCCAAAGAGAGGTTTTATAAAAAGAGTAAAATGAAACTTTCTCTTTTTCCTAGTTATAACCACAAGTATATTATTTGTCAATTAATTTAAAATTTAAAATAATAAAATTACTAGCAGGGATTTTAAACTTCTTTTTGTATATTAAGTTGGGCAGATTGCTTCTCTCCTTCTAATTATGAATGTTGCAGCTACAAAAGAAACTGTCATTTTGATAGAGCAAAAGACAATCTGTCTGCCAAAAATGTCCAACCATAATTCTAAAAAAAAAGTCATCGGCATCAAGAACATGCTACTTTGATGTACTGTCTTATTGGAAACCAAGTTTACTTTCAACCTCTGAGAGAACACATAGCATAAGTTTGTGTGACTAATTTCTTCTTGAAAATATGAGAAATTAGAATTAGGGGTCCTTTTCATAGCTGGAGTGTACAGAGTTTTTAAAAAAATATTTCAAAGTGAACACTAGTGTTATTTTCTTTGCTTTAATTTTTTGTAAATAATGCTCCTCCAACTAAGTGGGGAGTGGGATGCTGAGCTTGGTGCTGCATAATGTTAGTCTCCATGTAAATTGTGAGCAAGTGCAAAGTATGGAAAGGTTTATTACGTAAGGTGAGCCCTCCCAGAGCTCTTGGAGTATAAAAGCATTAAGCGTATGTTCTAACAAAGTCATAAAAATCAATAAACAGGAACCCCCCACCTGTGCAATGGCCCCAGTGTTAAGTTTTATACACATAGTAATAGTGCATATCAATTTTCACCACCCTTCCTACGCTAGCTATTACAGGGCCTACCACCACCGGAGGGACGGCAAGAGCTGCACCATTCATCCATCCCACGGAGTTGTCTACATGCCAGGCCTATTGCATCATTGTCAGTTTTATTCTATCTGCCACTGGACAAGGCAGCAGCCCTAGCTTCTATACACCCACTCAGTATGCAACAATTGCAAATTGTGTGCCTCTGTTTAAAGAGTTTACAAGTCCTCCTGAAAGAAAAACAGAACGATTGCATATTAATGCCCAGACCCTGGAAGATCACACAATGGAAAGGGGAAAGACATGTTGCTGCCACCAATAAGTGACTTTGTCTAACTGCTGTTGTCTGTGATTTATCCACCAAGATTAAAAAAAAAATAATCACACACAATAATCTTGAGAAGCATTGAGACAATTGGGTTCCTACAGCAACTACTTATGGTCTACTGGCTCTGAGGGTCAGAAGATTCAGAAAGCACAGGCCACTGTTTTAGTTCATGCACGGTAATATATGCTAAAACGTAGACCTATATAAGCAGTATTTTCACCAGGTAACAGAAATAACTATTAGCATCACACTTTTTCATAACTGAAGGAAATCTTTCTCCCACCTCCCCATTTTTACCAATAAGACAGAAAATATCCCTGAATGTGTAACCTTTAACTACATCCATGCTTCACCATACTACTGTGAACGTCTGGGGGTAGAAGCTTTTAAAAATCTAAGCCACTTATTGGTAAAGAGGTCTGCTAACTTTGGGAGGAAGCATTCACTTGGGGCATTCTGAAAAAGAAAAGGATAAAAGAGGGAAAAAAGTGTTGTTTTAATTATATTCCAAAGATAACTGATCTATAGTAATGAGGAACATTTGAGAAGGGAACTTTCATTCAATACAGAACTTGAGAGAAGTTTTTGCTTAAAAAGAAAACAACAACAACAAAAAAAAAACCCCAAAAGTTTTATCTGTCTGAGGCTGCCTTTGATAGTGTTCACAGCCCGGAAGTGCCACTCATAGGCACTTAAAGCTGCGTCATTTAGGAACATAAAAATAGAATAAAGTTGTGCAGCAAATTAGGAATTATGATATAATTCAAGAGCTGTGCCATGAAACAGGCAAAATGAGCCATTAAACATTTTTTTTTTCAGAACTCCAAAAATAAAAATCAAGGAAATGAAAAATGTAGCTCTGGGATGATTTTCATGAAGGTGTGCTTCAACTTATGTTAACTTCAAAGCCATCCATAAAAATAGTTGCTATGGCTATGATGAGAAAATGAGACATTTCTCACAAGGCAAAGAAAGTGAAGCAATGCAGTTGTGAACAGCTGGCATACAATAGATAATTTAAGGGAAAGTGACCCTCATGTATAATTTTTAACTGAAGAACTGTCAGGCCCCATTAGTTCCAATAGGCCCTGCCAGGATCAAGATCAGTTTATAGGAGTATTGTATTAGCATAGTTTCTGAAAGAGCAGCATGAAAACATAATATGGGGATTCAGTAAATTTAATGCTTTTTTTTAATTGTACACATTATTTGTTACACTGACATCAATGTTCTCTGCCTATGTATACAGAATGAAAAACCCAGTAGGGTAGCAAATGCCATGGTAAACAATTTGTGAGAAAGCCCTTCTGAGCAGTTGTACTATGTTCTAAAGTAACCTAAGTTAAAAGGAAAACCAAATGGTGGTTGTAGTAATGATTATTCACTCTAAGACCTAAAGTTTTGGACCCCCAAGGACTTGGAGGAAGTGCACTCCTGAGCAGAAAAATGGTAGACATCCATTCAACTGAAGTTGGAACTGTGGAAATTCTCAGATAGGTTGTGCAAAGGTAACATGATCTAATCGAGACAATAACATGCATGTTTTGAAAGTAATAGCCAGAATTGGTGCTAGAGTGGTGAGCGTAGCTGCCTTAGAAAAATAAAAGCCAACATAAATTATATATAGAAAAAAAGAGTTCATCTCTTCTCCTTTCAAGTTGGTCCTTCAGTCATGTAAATATATATTAAAGTTTCTTGGCGTCAAGGTTTTATAGCTTAAAATTATGCAAAGAATGATGGTGATAGGGGCCGGTGAGGTGGCGCTAGAGGTAAAGTGTCTGCCTTGCAAGGAAGGACCACGATTCGATCCCCCAGTGTCCCATATGGTCCCCCCAAGTCATGGGCAATTTCTGAGCACTTAGCCAGGAGTAACCTCTGAGCATCAAACAGGTGTGGCCCGAAAAAACAAAAAAAATAAACAAACAAAATAAAAAAGGAATGATGGTGATAAAGAGTGGCATGTTATGGTTTCAAGTAGTGTCATCTTTAAAGAGAGTATGTATTTGTGGCAGAAAACAGAGTGACTATCCAGGGGCCTGAGAGATGGCATAGAGGTAAGGCGTTTGCCTTTCATGCAGAAGGTTTGAATCCCGGCATCCCATATGGTCCTCTGAGCCTGCCAGGAGCGATTTCTGAGCATAGAGGTAGGAGTAACCCCTGAGCACTGCTGGGTGTGACCCAAAACCAAAAAAAAAAAAAAAAAAAAAAAAGAAAGAAACGAAGTGACTATCCAGGAGGTAAGGCATAATGGAGAAAGATGTAATGAAGTTGGTATACATATTGTCTTGTAGCCCAGCTAAATGTAGCAATGTTTAGTTTCTGGTGAAATATATCATCCTTTTGCTGTGTGATATTGTGCAGTTAAAAATCATGTTTGCTTTATGTCTTGATCCTTAGGGAGAACTGCTTGATATTGTCTTGTTGGTATTCTTTTTTGTTTTTTTGGGCCACACCCGGCGGTGCTCAGGGGTTTCTCCTGGCTGTCTGCTCAGAAATAGCTCCTGGCAGGCATGGGGGACCATGTGGGACACCGGGATTCGAACCAACCACCTTTGGTCCTGGATTGGCTGCTTGCAAGGCAAATACTGCTGTGTGCTATCTCTCCGGGCCCTGTTGGTATTCTTGGGTGTAAATGTTTTGAGGAAATTTCAGGCACTTATATACCAAATTAATGGAATTCTTGGCATCCTCTCTCCCTTTTAATGTTGCAATGATGTGGAATTAATCTCTCTATTTAGGTGGTTATTCTTTTGACACAAATATTAAATAATCAAGTCGACATCTTCATATATTTAAATCTACCATTTTCTTAGAGAGGCAACCATTCACTTCTATAATTATAGCCACTTAAATCAAAGTCTACTAATTACATAACAGAGCTAAGCTTTACAGGTATTATAGACTATTCTTTACTAGACACTATATTACAAGTAATCATTAGCTCAGCTATAAAAAGGTTTAAATACTAAAGTATTTTTTAATTTGCTTTATAACCTAAACAAGCAATCAATGTACATTAATAAACATAATTGTTTTCTTGGCATCTGTCCATTCATTTGGTCCACCTTGACAACTCCAGCAAGCATATCAGTAAAACTCTAAAACTACATATGTAAGGGGAAATCATCTTTAATGTTGCCTCAAATACATATTCCAGGTGATGTTATTTTTATTTTAAGAGAGTTAAGCTTCTTTAGCTTGTCAAAATGT
Source organism: Suncus etruscus (assembly GCF_024139225.1). NCBI lineage: Eukaryota > Metazoa > Chordata > Mammalia > Eulipotyphla > Soricidae > Suncus > Suncus etruscus. The sequence goes on from NC_064852.1 coordinate 41,111,368, forward strand.
CCCTCCTACAGATGTTCTAGACAGCATTTCACAGATTGTTGTACCTCAAATCCCACTTTTTAATGGTCATAAAACAAGGCTTAATGGGGTGATAAATGTGTTTACCTATGATTAGGTAAGCTGCTCCATAAGATAACATGGAGGACCAGTTTTCAAGAGTAAATATGCACAGAAGTTACTGACTACTATTCTGTGGGGATTCTAAAGGTAAGCACAGTCACAAAGGAAGCACCCCCTCCTACAATGAACCTGTTAATTTAACCAATAGAAAGAATCAATAGAAAGAACCAATAGAAAGACACTTTTCTTCTAAAAAATCTAGTACTTCTTGTGACCACATAACTATTTCATTTTGCATTACAATGATTTCATTGATTATAGAATTGGTGTCATACCTACTGATATTCAGGACTACTGTTCTGTGTTTGAGTCATATAAGACACATTTCTTAACTCCTGTACTACTACTGTTCATGCTTCTAATACAATTATTATGCCAATAAATTATGGAGGAGTTAAACCATGAAGGAAAAACATTTTTTTATCATTGCATCAGAATCTAGCAATGTGCAGTGTCCATGGTGCAGAGTTAACTAAGTATCCTTTTTAGGTTGTTTTGGGCCACACCTTGTGGTTCTCAAGACTTAACTCCTGATTCTGCACTCAGTGATCACTCCTGGAAGGCTCAGGAAACATGTGATGCCAAAAATCAAGCCTGGGTTGATCATGTGAAAGCCAAGTGCTCTATATGCTGTATTATTGCTCCCTATATTTATGTTTAGCAACTAGACATCTTTTAAATGTACAAAATGTATTGCTATTTTCTTCCACAGGCAATGGGGCAATAATGCTTTATAATTTGAGAGGTTCTGCTTATATGATATAAACCTAGTATCTAGCCTTATGTACCTACATTTTGATACATTACTACCTTTTGCCAAGTAGGGCAATAAGAACATGTAGTGCAATACATAGCACTATTGTATTTCTTATTTCTGTTGACCTACCTTCTGGGTAATGTTGACATTTACTTGGCAAAGGTACAATTGCTGAGTTTCACAGTTATCAGTTGGTCTTTGACAACTTCTGCAAATAGTTACTCTAAGTCTAATAAGCAACTAGAAGCAACTGAAAGGGGAAAAATAAGGCCAAAATGGCAGTTTTAGCACGCCACTTGTGTGCCTTTGAAAAGGAAGAAAATATGAATAAAAGGTAACTTATTCAGTGTCAGTACTACATATTTATAGTTTAAAAATTAGTCAAAGCTTATGTCCTGAGGTGGTACCTACAGGAAGCCAGATGTGCCTTCTGCATGTGACCTAAGACAGGCCTAGAGCAACAACTAGATAATTTCTCGCTCATCCTCTACACCGTCGATTGCGGCGGCTTTCTGAGGTGAGAGAAACTGACAGCACTAACTCTCCAGGGCAGAACTTTCCAGTCAAGTGGATCAACGGACTGAAAATCTCTTATGAATAGTCATTAGGCCTTCATTACAAACCCCTCAAAACCCAGTTCTCTTTTCGCAACCAAATGCCTTTTGTCATCTTCACAAGGTGCATCATTTAATTACCAATTGATTTCTTTATATATGACAACATGTCAGATAGCAAAATACAGTGTATCTCCCTTAGGGGGAGAATTCTGTTAACTCTCACTATGCCAGATTATGAAATTATCTGAAAAATAGGCACCTGTATACTGTCTGTTAATTTTAACTACTTTTCCTAACATTAGAGTTTCTTCCTTCTTGCTGTAGAAAGCCAAAAGAAAAAAACATAAAAAAAAGAAAAGAAAGAAGAAAGCCCTGAACCACATTCAAATCAGTGAGAAGACATTTTAAGCTTTCTCTGTATGAAAAAATGAGAGCTTTACAACATATAGGACTACATAGTGAAATCCAAAGTGTAGCTGTCTAGAGAATGACTCGAGCCCATCTTTCTACATTAAAAAAGTCAAACAATTGTTCTCATTATACCAAGAATTTACTCAGCTTCTGACTGAGCCAAGGCACTGAATCTTCCACTGCGCAACTGCTGCCTGATAATCAAGTCAGCACTGTATTAATAAGCTGAATAATAAGGGAATTTCAGAAATGTACAGGACTATTATACCATAACAATAAAACCTCAAAAGGAGTAAAGCAGGGCAGTGCTGAAGGTAGGCGTCAAGAAAGAATGAGAGCAGTGTTGCAGCAATGCACTCCATTGTGTAGTAGTGTAAATGCCTGCTTCTTTCATACACAGAAGCCACATTACATGAGTCCGAAATGTTCTCAGAGCATCACTGTGACTGGTTGTGCTAGAACCTGGCACGGGAGAGCACTGAAAGCTGACATTATACTGTAGGATGTGCTGCAGGTGTGCAGGCCTGGGAACGTGCTCTAATTACATATTTTCCTGCCGTGCAACAATTAAGGTCGCCAAAATAATTGCCAGTTTCTTAATCCCTCTCTAACAAGACTGACATAAGGAATGGTTTATTTTTCTCTGGTTGTTTTGAAAGTGTTCCTCAAGATTTTGGTTTTCTAAGGAACTGCATAAAACTAATTCTTATGTTCAGATGTGTGATTATACCCATTGTTAAAAAAAAAAAAAAAAGCCTGTCTTTGAATTGTAGTAAAACTAAAATAATTTAAAAAAAATGTGTATTATATAACCTGGTAGGAGGTTTAAACATTTTTTCCCTTCAAGAAAGTAAATTTTTCTTTTAAAAACAGTATGTTTGTACTTTTTGTGAACAGCTCAAATACATGGCTGTTAAATTTTGCCAGAGAAAATAAAAGCAGACCACAGGAAAACACAGATAAAATAGGTGTCTTCACGCATTTAGCACTGCTTCTTAAGCTGTTGAGAAATTTTAGAGCTTTTAAAGAATTTGAATGCATTGAAGAACCCATTGCTCAGGAAAAGGCCTCAGTGTATAAAACATTAGATGCAATTTCTGGTAGTTCACAGAGAGATCCCTTTAAGATCAGTTAAGGGCTTTAGGAATGGCACCCAATTGACCAACTTATACTTGAGTTCTTATACCCATCCCTTCATTCTTGAATTCTTCCTCTTTTTCAGTTATCTGATCACCATATGAACTATACAGTATCCATCCTGGGCATAAGAAACAAAGTTTGTGATATTTATTTTCCTAACTAAAATTCTTTTTTTTTTCATTCTTGCTATTTGCCTATCACCCTTGTAGTTAAGTTCATTGGACAGAGCAGAATCATTTAGAGAAATCGAAGACAGTGTACTCTTGCCCCTTTCCTACAAATCAGAAGATAGAAGTGCATGCTGAATGAGTACTTAGCCGACAAACTAAAGTTATGTCAAGCACATTACAGACTGAATGCTAGGGGCAGCAGATGTAACTAATGGGGTTAGAGGAAGAAGGAGGTCTGGTAGGGAGAGGGGATGGAAGGGAAACAAAAGTGATTGTATCAGTAATAGAGACTTCAGAGGGAGTCATTTGAAAGATTTGGGGAAATGGAAAAAGAGGCACACTGACTGTAGAAGGACTGATACAGAAGAGAGGAAGGGATAGCCAGGAGAAAAAGCAAAGAAGGAGACCCAAAGACAACGAACTGTACAACTGAGGAAGAAAGGAAACTATATTCTATTTCAGGAGGTAACGACACAAGGCCTCAAACAATTGGAACTGTCCCAAGTTGTTGTTGTTTTGTGTGTGTCCTGTCCATGAGATAATCTTGCTATGTTGGAGACAAATAAAAATAAAGCAATAATTTCATCTTGATGTTTGAAAATAAAACAAATTCCTCTCGATATTTGAAAATTCTTTTCATTACAAGGTTGGTGTGTGGTTTGAATATTAAATGCTCCTCACGTTCTTTCTTATGCATTATATATTTGAAAACAGATATGGTCAAAATAGGTCTTATGAGAAACTAAAATTTGAATTTGAGGACAAAAGTTGAGGGGCCATCAGGCCATTTTTTTTTCCATGAGATTTTTGGGCTCTTCTTTGAGAAAGGTAGATACTTGAATCCCAGCGATCACAGTGGTGTTGGTGACAATGATGGATGGTGGTGGTGGTGGTAGTAGTGGTAATGGTGGTAGTGGTGGTGTGTGTGTGTGTGTGTGTGCGTGTGTGTGTGTATGTGTGTGTATGTGTGTGTGTGTGCGCGCATTAATATAACTCTGACTAAAACTGAGTGGTGAGAGAAGAATAATAAACAAATATTTAAAGCAGTAGCCAAAAAAACTATGGGTCAAAAAAGTTTGTGCCACCACAATTATACCATATTTTGGGATTCTGTTCCCAATGCCAGTGAGTAAATTCTGTCCATACTCACAGGGTGAACATAGCTAAGGTTTGTTTATTTATTTGGGTTGATTTGGGGGCCACAACTGATTGTGCTCAGGGCTTACTCTTGGTGGGGCCCAGGAAAATTTATGGGGTGCTAAGGATTTAAGCCAGGATCGGCCTCATGCAAGGCAAGCTCCTTACCACTATAGCTCCAACCCACCATTGAGTTTTTTTTTCAGGCAGCAAAGCAATTCTTACTTAGGAAGAGAGAATCTCAGCTCTCCCTAGTTTAAAGAAAAACTAAAGTTGACCAGTTTATTTATTTCATAAGTCATTTAACAGGTTTTCTGGAATATTTATTGAATACTAAATTTCAAAAGACTTTCAGTGTCAGATTTTGATGTTGACAGGCTGTGGACAGAACAGTCTTAGAGATATTGAAGACTCACCTGAGTGCTAAAGTTATACTTGTACCTAGAAAGTAGTTAGTATTTATCAAAAACAATGAATTGGCTGAATAGAAATAAGTAACTTCCTGATTGGTAGGTTTAGAGTAAAATGCTTCAAAAAAGTGCAAACTTGGGAAATTATTTTCTCATAGAAAATTATGTTTATTAGCAAACAGGAGTTTTTGAAAATTTTGCAGTCCAGTTCCTGGTTTAATCATAAAAAATAAACAGAATCCTAAGCTGCATTAATACCTATTGGCTTGTATACTTAAAACATTCAAAAGTGGGGCCCGGAGAGATAGCACAGCGGCGTTTGCCTTGCAAGCAGCCGGTCCAGGACCAAAGGTGGTTGGTTCGAATCCCGGTGTCCCATATGGTCCCCGTGCCTGCCAGGAACTATTTCTGAGCAGACAGCCAGGAGTAACCCCTGAGCACCACTGCGTATGGCCCAAAAACCAAAACCAAAACCAAACCAAACCAAACCAAACAAAAAAAACATTCAAAAGTGGATGTTGGTAGATGCATTTCTGATATATATCATCAGTCAGTACTAAACACTTGGAAGACTCTAGTCTGCTGATCCCATGAGTACTTACTGACTCCCCACTTGACACTACTTTTACAATTCTACACCTACCCTATAGCAATTTGTTTTCTCTTTCTAACTTAATTTCCTTGACCTTAGTTTCCTTTCTAATCAGAGTTCATAGACAAGGGCAGAGCTGTAAATCATTTTCTTAGAAAAATAGCACCAGGCTATTTTGGTCATTAGGCATGTTATTTTTATGCTGTACCTGAGAAGTTCTTTTGAGAGTGTAGCTCACTAAATTACATTTTCTCCATTAACATTAGTATTTCAAAAATGATAGTTTTTTACTTTGGCTTTCCAAAAAGCAAATATTGGAAATATCAAAGGAAGGGATAATTAGCCCTTGTTTAACTTTTCTTGAAAGGTAACGAATTCATATATTGTTTGAGCTTTGTAGAAAGGGAGCCAAACATGTCTGTTTATTTGCCATATTTTGAAAGGATAGAGTGTGTAAATGAAGTTCTGAGAAGATCCTGTATGATCCACAAACAACTTGATGCTGCGTTTCATGTGCATCAAATACAGAGACCAAACCATCTCAGTTGCAAGCAGTCCACCATACAGTATGCTTGCTTGGCAATGCATTAAACAGCCTATTTAAACTGTAAACTTTCCAGCCACCACATATAGGTAATTTTGAAAGTTTGTTATATGACCTATCTGGCTTAATATTCATACTTACTTAAGTCATACAGATATCTTTTGAAGGTTCTATTAATTTCTCACAAAAGCTCATCAATTTTGTTAAGAAGTAGCCTCACAGAGTAAAAGCTTGTCTAAAACATGCATGATGCTAACACAAATACTCCAACTTAAGAGTAAATAATATTAGAGTAAACAATATTAGAGACTTTGATAGGATTTTTCAGGATGAAGTTTGCTTTGATAGAGATCACATGAGATGCATTTTGAAGTCATAACTTTATAGTGTAAGATGATCAAAGCTAAATATTAATACTTTTTATCAACCCACCTTCTAAACAATATTTCAGTAGATTTCCTTTCACACAGTGATATTTGTAATAAATGTTCTGCCTTTGTTTTAAAGTCAGTCTGTAGAAAGATGACATCAGCTTAGCAAACAATAAAGTGCCTGTAATATTGTCTCCAGAGGGCTGTTACATTTACTTTGTAGCAGTAAAATTCAATTTTCAAAAAACACTACATGAATGATGTTAGGTTATTAACCCTATCACCACCGTAAAAATATAACCATCTTGAGCAAAATGTAGGTCACTATCTAGAAGACATCAGTTGCTTTTTTTCCCAGTTAAATAATGCAGTTTAGCCTCTTTTTTTCTATAATCATCTCAGTTGTGTCCCTTCTTTGGGGAAATAATATTCTAGTACTTATTTAGTTGGCTGGAAAAAGACCCCCTACATTTTTCATGAGGCTCTCTTCCTTGTGGCCACTTGGTTTTACACACATACACACACACACACACAGACACACACACACATTTTTGCTGCCAGTTTGGAAGTAACTCTTTATATATTAACTTTTAATCAAGGCCTGTCATTCTTGAATTAAAAAGCAGTGTCTCTTGTCCAATTTTTTCAAAGGACAGCCATACCTCTCACACATTTCTATTCTAGGGCTAAAGCAAAATAAGGATATGTCCCATTTTAAAGGCAAAATCACCCCACATTTCAAGATGCTGATTACAAGCTCTTGATTTCTGGACCCTGGTGGATTTGACATGGTATGCATGAGTTAAAAACAGTATATACCTGATAAAAGTGATTTAAAGCCCTCCTGTTCTGAAAGATAAAGAGTGCATCTGTGTGCAAAGGGTTAACTAGTTAAACTTCGACAAACCCCCACAGTAACTTTCCAAAAGCTGACAATAAGTAAAAGAAGTGCTGGTTATCTATTTTTTAAAGGGATGGGATTGGTTTTAGAAGAAAGGGAAAGAGGATCAAACACCTCAATGCAACAAAAGGTTGTGTCAGAGGGCTCTCAATCACAAACCTCCTTCAACAACAGATATTCCAACCTTCCAGAGCAGTTACCCAGGCAGCACAGCTAAAAAGGTTCCAGGACATGAAAAGAACAAAAACCAAAAGGACAGAGGTAGTAATTGTCATGCACACTCCTTTCCCTCTTTTTCTTTCTCTTTCTCTCTCTTTTGGGTTTGGGCTTTTCCCTCCCCCATGAAACTTTTGCATAAGCTGTTAGAAAAAACTGATGGTGTGGCTTTCTGAAAAGAAATCCCCTATTTGTAAGCCACCTCCTAGGAGGTGAGGTGAACCCAGTGGATTTTCTGTCAGAAACACCTGATGAATGCAGAGATCTCCTACACGAATACTCACAAAGAGTCAGTTGAGAGTAAGTATAATTCTAGCCCCAGAAATATGGTCAATATTCCCTTAAAAACACATGGGTTTTTCATTTTAATTGATAATGCTTTCATCTCAGGAAAATTTTGTCTTCAGTGTACAGTAGATGTAAGTCATTTGCATTTTCTGCATTGGGTCTTAGAGGTATCTTAACAGCATGTATGAATTTTCCACTAAAATGTAAATTATTAACAAGTCAGAGTTTTCATTTGTTTTATCTCCTGATGTGAGATCTAAATAAGTATGTAGAACACTTAAAATTCTTACCATTTCTCTGCTTTCTGAGAAATAAATCTCATGCATACTGCACAATATTTTTCATGTTCATAACATATCATGTAATAAAAAAACTAATTGGAGTGGAATGCTATATGTTTCCTGGTGCTATAAGAGCCAAGGATATTAAGCCCAAGGAGCATTTGGTACTGTTTTCCGTCATTATCATCATCATCATCATCATTACCAACACTATATTTATTTAATTTTTTTATAATTGCCAAAAAGCATTATTTAAGTCTACATCGTAACTTGGTTTGATGCTACCATCTTCAATTAACTTTGTACTTGATTTCTAAGACCTAAGTACCATTCAAATAATACAAAAAAATCCAATTGAGTTGTCATAAAAACACACGTAGGCATGATTGAAGGGGAATAGGATTGCTTAATTATCCATTGAAATACAATAAGCAACAACAACAACAACAACTAATTAAACTATGAATTTTTGTGCTAAAGAACATATTCATTCTTACTCTGTATTAGGATGTGCTACATAAATTGACTGTGTTTCCACAATAGTCCATTTTGCAGATGGGAAAACCAAGGAGCAACCATATTAGGTAACCTGTCCAATGTTAGAAGTAGCAAGTGTGCAGAATTAAAATTTTTTAACAAGGGCATACTTTGAATAACCATAATTTGTGGCAACAGAATTGAGGGAAGAGAAAAAAGGTTTAATGAAAGATTCAAAATTGTAGGATCTGACAATAAGAGTGCAGATAAAAGAATTTGTATAGCATGAAAGTATTCCTGAAGCAATGAGATAATAACTGAATAACGAATGGACAGGCTTACTTTACAAGAGAAAGAAACAAGATTGGAGTAATGAATGAGATTGGTAAATAAGAGATCAGATACAGAAAGTAAGCATTAGAACACTGAAGAATTAGCTGTGTGAATGGAGCCCAAAGGAAAGGATAGATTTGTTCAAGAAACAGAGAGAAAAGGAAAGTTGGCCAATGAGTTCAAATAAACTGGGGATTGATCTGTACATGTGAAGTGTGAGAGAGAAGGCTGCAAATTCTCAGGGGGTCAATGCCAAAACCTAGTTTAAGACCACAACTATGAGAATGAATAGGAAGGGGCGGGTGGATTTAGGAAATGTTGGCCAACAACAACAAAAAATGTTGGCAACAAAATGGATGTGGGGAGTGGGGAAGACAGTGGTAAGACAAAAATAACTCTGGGGTTCCTGGTTGGGAGGTCCATGATAGGGTAGTATTTCCTGCCACAATGGAAAACTGAGCAGATAGGAAAGATGAGTAGTTTTATGCCATGTTATTTAGTTTACCAATGCCAATGTCAGTAAGTTCTGAGTCTCTTGTGGGAAGAATGCTATGTGGTCCTAAGGCATGGTTGATTTTCCTGGTAATTACCTTGACCCATTTAATAGAGGTCAGGAGTCTAGCAGGAGGAATATCAAGAGTGAGGCTGTCAGGTGTGTAGGACTCTGATGGGGGAGGCATGGATGCTGGATTGCTAGTGTACAGATTGTGCACATGAGGAATTTCAGGAAAATGATCTAGAAGCAAAACTTGTTGCCAAGATGTGGAGAAATTGAATGTATTTTCTTCTAGTAAGAGCAAAGTGAAAAGACCTATGAAAATACTTTAGACTACGTCATGGACAACAGCCCATACCCTGGCTTTATGTTTTCCAGCTATAGTAGCACAAAAATTCATAGTTTAAACTTTTTAAAAAATAATATCTTTATTTAATCACCACGATTACAAACATGACTGTAGTTGGGTTTCAGTCACAAAAAGAACATCCCCCTTCACCAATGCAATAGTCCCACCACTGCATGGTTTAAACTTAAAGAATATTGCATTTAAAATAAAGGAGAGAAAGAGAAAAGGATGCACATGTACAAAATGTGTCTTTCCTTCACTTTCTAGTATCAGTTGTTTTTCTAACTCCTCATCCAATTTTCCCAAGTACTATTTTTAAGAAGAGAAGTTTCTCTCCAAAATATCCATGCTGAGAAAAAATTCTTCTCAGTGTCTCCCTTCCTGGGCTCTCCAGTGTTTATGAACAGTCAGCCTTGTGAACAAGCCTTTCCTGAGATGTCCTGAACAGGGACCCTCCTTAGTGCAGAAGACTGGGAAAGGAGGGTATTATTTCAGCTGGGAGAGGAGCAGAGCCCTGGGATGAGACTGATTGATTCAGACCAGATGGGTGGCCACACATAGGTGTGACAAAAATAGAAACACATTGCAGACATTCCAGGCACTGTCCTCCCCTGGCCAGGAGGTAGGTCGCCTGTGCTGCTCCCTTATCTACCTCCTAATGTGCTTTCCAATCAAAGAATGTTAATGATGCTTCTCCTTCATGCTTGCAGTCTGGTCACATGGCCTCAGACCTAAAGTTCCATTTGAAAAATAAAATGACCATTGTCCTGGTTTCCCCTGAAGTAAAAGTCCTAGCAAAGCATTTTGTCTACGGCCTAAATATGTTGCTATTATTTTAGCTTCCTCTTCCACATGAAGACTAGCATGCCAGAAATTGTTCTCTGCTTCTTACCTCCTAGGCAGGAAATAAAGAGTATATTTATCAATGATACAAATGTTGCAATTATTGCTTTGAATTTAATTAATATTGCCTTAAAAAGTACTATGCAATATGTGGGGATTCAAATCCAGTTACACATTAACTCGCGCAATCTGACACTAATTTTCTGAGTGTAAGAACTCTTGATTAGAAAAAAGGTAGGGCCTCAAGTTAGATGACCACAACTAATCATAATCACTCATTATTTGGTGATAAGGATTTTTTGATATTATTTAAATTCTCATTTTAATAAATTAATTTTACTTTTATAAGTGAAGGTAAATCTTTCTTGGCAGTATTTGGACAGAGAAATTCAATATTTACATCTATTACAAGAATGCTTTCTTATTTGAAAAGGAACTCAGCCAGTACAGAAAAATTCTCTATCATTTAAAACAGAAGTGTGAAAGTTATACTTACATTTGAATATTTATCAAAAATTAAGAGAGCTCCCACATTTTTTGTTTTGTTTTGTTTTGTAAAATATGAAGCTGTAAGAAATTGGGGAGCATTCTGAAACTTTCCAGTGGCATTTCAGACATGCAATGGGGCAGAGTTCATTATAAGAGAAAGGCTTTCACACTCTCTACCTCAAAAGTCCTGCCCTGTTTTGTCCCAGCATGAAGTTGGAGTTTATGCGTTCTCACAGAGGCCTGCAACTATTACCTACTTGTTATAAATCTTCTCAGCTTTCACTGCTGTGGGTTAATCTGTAGGTTCTGACTGACTTCACTGGGGGCCTCTCACACTCACTTTGCAGTTCACATGTAACTACCACCCAGAGGGTAAAATGACCATTGTTTTCAACAACAAAAATAACCCCTCAGATTGGCCTTTGAGTCAATTAAATATGGGGAGGAGAAACTATGATTTGTTTAAAAGTTATACATGTGGATCATCTTTCTTTCCACAGATTGTCAGAACATTGCTGCCCTGACATCCATGTGGAAAGAAAATTCTCTGGAAGACTTTTCTTCTAAAAGCATTCATTCTATTTCTTTTTCTTATGTCAGAATCATTCCTAGAAGTAATGTACTAGTGATAGACAGCTCTGGAATTTACTCTGTCAGTAGGTTGCCTCCTTCAAAAAAAATTCTTGTGTAGGTGGAGATTAGTATATGAAAAATGCCTTTAATTTTGTCCACTCTTGGACTTACCTATCTGTCAAACCCATACATATGACAGCAGTTGGTTCAACTTATCTCTACTTTACCACCTCAATAGTAGGTTTTAAATAGCCTCTGAACTGTAAGCTGAGTTAATTTACCACCCTTTCTCCAAACAAACACAATAAAATACAGACAATAAACTGTCAGTTCAGTTTCTGAATATCAGAAATAAGATGATCAAGCCCCCAAATCTATAAAAATGACTTCTTTTGACAAACAAATAAAACAGCTAAGGCAAATAGTCTCTTGACAGCTAATTCATGATTCCTGAGGTAGTTTCAATTGGAACTTAGTTTACATATTGCTCCTCTGTAGTAATTTTATATTGACTTTTTTTTTTTTTTTGGGCTATTGCTCATCCTTTTTCTCTAACTCAAAATCTAACTGGCCTAATTTTGCAGTTCTCATTTGTGTCATTTGATTTGTGCAAACCACAGCTCCAAAAGCTTCATAGGCTGAAGGGAAATGAGATGCCCCAGTATAAGCTTGGCTATGGATATATTAGGGCTTCATGCTTCAATAAATGACAGGATTCCCATAGGGCCGTACTTTCCTTGAAGTGAGCCTCAAGGGGTTAACGTGGGCTGAATCTCAAACAGACTTGCTGCTCAGCACACCTACTCACTTATAAAGAACCAGCAGTGAATAGGTGCATGAAAATTCTTTTTCTATTAGAGGAAACTTAAGTTATGGTGGGAAAGTAGAGTGCTCTTACTTACCCTTCAGACTAGAAGAAGATCAAGAGATCTGGGCACCTGGCTCTCTTCAAAGGGATCGAGATGGGGGCAGCACCTGAAACAACTTTTCTCTACCACCTACAGTCCTGAGACTGGAACAGGAAGAAAGTTCTCATATGAAAATAAACGAGCTCAGTCTTCTCTCAATTAACTAACTTCTCTATATCTTCCTGGCTTTTATTATAGATGAACTAAGTTCCTGGGTATTCGGCTGTAACAATTCTGACACTACTCCAAAGTAATCTCATATTCGGAAAGTAAAAATTTTCTTCACTGATGTCTTAAGGAAAGGGCAGAGCTGGGAAGTTCCTATAGCATTCCTACTTTTTCACTTGGTTAATATAGAGGGACAGAATTCTGCTTTCTCCAGTAAGAGGTAAGTGGACAAAAGAAAAGTGTGACTTTCAAACAATCTCCTCTGGTCATTTAAAAACGTTCACATGGAAATAAAACCCAATTCATATATTATCTACTATTTGGGGGTAAATACTGGTCTTAACAATAAACTGTCTGGTAGATGTATGAAACCTGCTTACTCTCCTATTGATGTTTTACTAGCCGTAAGAGCTGAGGTCCTACTCTCTTTTAAATTTAACTCTGAAAATGGGCAGCACCCAAGAAAATGCTAGCACAATTCCAGATAAAATATACTGTTGTGATGCTGAAAAGTGCATGCAAAGCAAGCTGCATTATTAGAATGTTTAAATATTAATTATACCGCTGTGTAGTAAAGATGATCAAGTATAAGTGTCAACTAATTTTCTAAAAGCTGCAACATTTACTTTCATCTAAACTTCCTTTGTTAAACTAAAACTAAAAGCCCAGCAAGTTTAGTCTACTTGAATGTGTTTATTTTTATTGGTTTCTGCATAATTTTTTTCTACCATAAACCAACTTTAACCCCTTTTCTGTAATCTCTGCCAGTATAACTCCAATAGCACATCATAAAATTCCTATAATTCTTCAAAGCCATGGAGTTGGAAAGGAAAGGTTTGGGCATTTTGTAACAAACGCCAGCTACAAGCTCCAGCCAGTTCCATTTAACTCTTACAAACCTGTGTGGATAAACTTTGAGAAGTATGCCATGCGGTCATTTCCCTTCCCATTGTAAGAATTCTTGAGTTGCTTTTGAGTTTGAGCCCGGTCCATTTCATGAAGGTGAAGGAGGACCTTGGCTCTAATAGCAATGAGCCTAGGCTGGCAGATGGGGAGACAGATGTCCAGAGCCACATAAAACCAGAGACTTCTTACCTTCTGCAGAAGCTTTTGCTGATGGAGCAGAGGTGGCCTGAAAAGTGGGCATTGTAAATGAACTCTGGTGATGGAGGGAGGAGGGGAACAAAATCCCTGCTGCTTGCCCCTTCGTCTCTTTTTCTAATATCTATTGCTCCCTTTGATTTAAAAGCAGCTAACAGATCAGACAAGACAATCACTCTGAGATTCTTGGAAAAAAAGAGACAAAAGAAGAGCATGTGTGTGGAGAGCAAAGCTCGGGTTTCATTCCCGTCATCCATGGATGCCCAGCCAGGGTTTCCCACCTGAGACAGATTGCGACTATGTTCAGCTCGCTCATGCACAAGAAGCAATACACAAGTTCAGTGTAAAGCCACTTTAAAAGCTCATCGGGTGCATACTTTACTTGTACAAAATACCTTATTCATGACAGAGCAGTGAGGGCCTAGGTAATTACTTGAATCAAGGTGGCCTCAGAAGTGTTTAAATCTACAAGGACACTTAGAGCATGAATAATGCAAAATAATTTGCATCTAAATTTTTTAAGTGTTCTTTATTCAAAAACTAAAATGCAGTTCAGATTAAAGTTTGATGAGTGAGAGCTGAGCACTTCGTACCCACTGTGAAAGCTCTTCTATATGTGGAGATTATTTCAGACAGTGCTGATGGAACAAAGAGTTTTGTTTTTGTTTTTTTTTTAAATTTAACTTGTGATTAAGTAGCACTTCTTTAAGCCTAACTTTCTTCAGGCTCTGTGGTCACTAGCAAGGTAATTTCCGAACCTGTTTTACTGAGAGAGCTTCAAGTTTTACTCTAGTCCTTTAGAAAACACAAGAAAAATACTCACTTTTTAAGATAGAGTTATTTTGCCAAACAGAATAACACTTGCACTCAAAGTTAATGCAATGCAACTTTATCTCTCACCTAAAAATTTTAACTCAGATTAATCTTTCGGAATCACTAGATAAAAATATCTCTGCACTCTATTACTGCAAAATCTTAAAATGCCCCGTTTCATTTCTTGTTATTATATTTATACGATTATGTATATATACACTATTTAATCTGTCAGTAACATTTTCAGTGAAAAGCTAAACAGTGTCAATATGGTAACCCATTCTATTCTAGAGAAACAATTGCAAAGCTGAAAGTCAATTAAGAACCCAACAGCAACTTCGGGTTAACAACTCTAATTGTTATAATAACACAGCAAAATGTTTATTATTACCTTCCCAGATCTTTTCTTCATCTGGTTTCCGAAGTCGAACATTTTGGAAATTAGTTCAAGGGAGTGATACTGTGAGCTATCATTATGACAGTTTCAATTTATAAATGTCTTGCTAGGACTTTCAAGCAAAAGGAGGGGGAATAAAAATCATTTTTATTTTTGTTTTGTTAAGTTTTTACCATTTTTATCACTTGTGTAACCAGTCTTGGAACTTCACAATGTTGCATGGCCTTTATTTTGAGAAACCTTGGTTCAAGAAACTGTCCTTGTTTTCCTGGATCCTTTTACTATGTGCAAAGGGCTACTCTTGTTCCTTCTACCTCAGATGAAACTAAGTTCAGTTAGATAATAGGGCACTGATGGCTACTTCTCTGGCCTGACTCAGGGCCATGCAAGGTGGTCAGTTGCATGACAATAGAAGCAAAAGAGTGGTAGGTGTGCTACCAGGTGAAGCAGGGGACTTGCCCCTCCATGTGAATTTTCAAGGTAGACTGTGCTGGAATCTGCAGCACCTTAAGATCTCTGCCAAGAAAATTATTGTCCTGCTATAGCCCTTATAAAATATAAAGACTCCCAATTTATTGCATGCTACAAAGAAGGCTTCTACTTTATTGGAATTTCAGATGAGTGTGCTGGCCACGCTCTGGGTAAGTGGGCATGCTTTTTTTTTTTTTTTTTTTAACAATGAAAACATTTTTAAACTCATTGAACAAAGATTTCCCCAGCAACAGACCTCCTGCTCAGCAGGTCACCTATCTTTGCGACAGTTTTTCTTTTCCCACGCTAACCCCAGGGCTCATTTACATAAGGTCTCTGTTGTGACAATTAGTTTCAGGTGAGCTGATTTCTATGCAGCCAGCTCAAGACGATGCTCAAGCCCTGGGCCTCCCTGATCCTGGTCCTAATTGCGACTGACTGGCACCAGACACAATCATCCTCTTGATTCAGCAAATTGTCCTGCTAGTAGCTTGTTGTGACCCCAAAAGCACAAATCATATCATGTCAGTCTAGTCTAGTAAACAAGGACTCAAATACACTCTAAGCATAAAAATGCCTTTTCATATTTTAGGCAGAGTTGATGAAATAAAAGCAAGAGTTTTAATTCGTTGATGTTGTTATTGTGAATAGTATTATGGTACCCCATAAAAACTTTCCTGAAAATGGGTCTGCCCACATATTTAAATTCTAGGACTCTAGCCCTGTCACCTGGGAGAAAGTCCCCAGTTAAAATAACTGACGGCTTTCAGATTTCTCTTAGCTTTGTTGTTGTGGAAATAAGTAATATGCTCTTTCATCATCTCTGAAGCTACAGGGTACATCAATATGCACATTAGCAGGGTTCCCAGTAGTCCCTACTAAACAAAAAAGCATTTGGAGCCAATGGAATTTTGCATGTCTGCATAGCAACCCAAGTTAAGGAAAAACTTGGTTTGATTCTAGAAACAAGGGGGGGGGACAATGAGTAATTTTGCAGTAAAAGAATATTTGAAGACTATAATCTTTCTTGTATAGTGCTTCCTGCCCACTCTCTAAGGAGATTTGAACTTAATTGTATTACACTCTACCTTCAAAATTCTTTCAACTGTGAGAGTCAGGGGTTCTGATTGTTGTCCTCTGATCTACCTATCATTTCTATTTTCTCTGTAGGCTAAAGGTAAAAAGAAAATGTCCAATAAATGTTCCCCAAGTAATAGGCTAATTTTTCTAACCATATAAAAGAGATAGTAGACTTAATATGACTTGTCCTTTCTTCTCCTTAATTCTATGTAAGCATTCATTGTCATGGCATTAAAAATGAATTCACACTCTGTTCTTCTAACTACAAGTGGTATTTTGGGTCTACAACTACTTTCTGAGAATGTTGTATCTTGTTTCAAACTAATTTCTGACAAATATACAATTACTTGCTCATATTGCACTGCATGAAATTAGTTTTTTATTTATACCTTTCAGGTGATGTTTTGAGGATGGGGAAAGAAGAAAAGCTAGATTGGATCAAATTTAGAACTATAACAAACCGTTTTTATGTTCTCAAGGAAATACTCTTGCAGTTATGGGAGCTGATATGATGACCCACCTTCTGATTAACTAATGATGGACAGAATCCTTATGCTTTTGTCCCTTTTTTGACACAGTTTGCTCCCTGGGGGAATATATCTGCATGGGCCCTAGATTCACAAGCCTGAAGCACAAGGTCCAGGAGGTGACTGAAAGGACACAGTGCCAATTTCCACCTGTTAGGGCTTTTAACCCCATTTTTACAGTGACTATGGCTGTTCATAAATTGCAGCAATAAGAGGAAATGGAAATGGTTGAGGTAGAGGTGGCTTCTAAATTCTAGAACCCCAGAAGGGGAAACTTCTGGAATATTCAAAGCAACAAAGTATTCAAATCCTGATAAATGAGTTCAGAGTATCATAGTAAGAAACTGTTGATTGATCAACAATTTAATTATAGCTTATAATGTGCAAAACCCCTTTGATATGAAAAATCTGTAAATCAAACAAAATTTCTCAAAAGACCTTTAGTGTAAGCAATTTAAATTAATTCTATAATATAGTTCCCCATAACTCTCACTTAATACAAATTATACGTTTATTGAAAGAACAGTTGCAAATGATTGAGTGGTAAGGACTGGAAGGGAAGCTGAAAGAGCATTTGCCAGGCTGGGCCCAAAATCTGATACCAATATCTAACACACCTACCCCAACTCCCAGTTCCATGAGGATGGTTTGTAACCCTCAGTACTGCTGGGTTTGAGCCACACTCTGTTTTGTTAAACCCAACAGTGCACCATCAGACTTACACAGTCAGATGAGTATCACAGGTAGTGGTCCCAGAGTACTGCTTGAGCACCTTTTGCTCCCTAAAATGAATTATAAATACTAATGCCTGTCACACACTCCATTATACTGAATACTTCAATTAAGTAAACATGCCTCATCTTTGGTGAAACTTGAAAAAAAAATTGTTGTTTATTTGGTAAAGTTCTTTTTCCAACTTTGCTCATTGTTTCTTAAACATGTGGAATAATGGGGTCGGAGCAGTGGTACAAGCAGTAGGGAGCTTGCCTTGCACGCACTAACCTAGGATGGACAGCGGTTCAATCCCACCATGTCCCATCTGCTTCCCCAAGCCAGGAGCAATTTCTGAGTGCATAGCCAGGAGTAACCCCTGACCGTCAACAGATGTGGCCCCCAAACCAATATATATATATATATATAATATGTTATTATATATTATATATGTGAAATAAGGATGTGGACTCAGTTATAAAACAGAGCAAGCAAGAGGCCTATGCAGAAGTGAAGCCTCATTCCTACCTTCAGTGCTTTAAGCTCTAACTTTTCTCCAAATCTAACCTCCTTCTTGCCTACCTTCCCTTTCTGCAATTGAGTCTCCTCTTCACTCCCTTTGCTGATCTCAGTTCCTTCAAACAAGAGCCTGAGGTTGCTATAAGTAGTAGACTCTTTCCAGAAAAATCTTCCTTCTCCCTTTCATGGCATTCATACTCTGGTCCTGTCATCCTTTGGAGTTTGTTTCACTTTCCAACTCCACCTGCATGGTAGAATTTATTCCAGTTTCTATACATGCCTTTCCCCCATTTGCTATTATTTTTCTTGTTACCTCTTGGTATCTAATAATTTCTCTTCGTAATTTCATTTTTCTAGTCTAGTTTCCTTTCTGTAATCCAAACCTGGTTGATTACATGTTCAGAGCTTTGTAAGTAAAATTTATTTCTTTTCACTTTTTAACTCCTAAAATATCTGTTGCTATGTTCCCCCATTTACCGTATTTCTCTCTCCTTAAGTCAGCTCACATTACTGATAGAGGTTTTTCTTTCTCACTTCCTTTCCAGTATTTCCCATTTCTCTCCTATCTGTCCTAAAGGGTTTCAATTCTAAAATTATTCTGCACTCAGCTTTTATTTCTCCTTATATTCTTTATTGCTCTATAATCTTTCCTCCCAAATGCTTTATCTTATACTTCTTTACTTTATAGTTAAACTCTCCCCCTTTATTTTTCCATAAAATTCTACCTACCTAGTTTATGATTTTATACCCCATCTCTTTTCTCCATATCCTTATTTTATTGTAAAACTTTGATCTTAAATTTTTCCATACACTCTCCATGAATTGTTTTTATATATGTGCTAGTTTCTTTTAATAAAAACACAGGATTCACTTAGGAATATCTAACAGAAAAGATTCTTCATTTAACTTAGAAAACACTGCAATAGTCTTCTCATTCATGAGAGAAAAATCTTTTTTGGGGGGGGTTAGGCCACATCTCAGGATACTGAAAACTACACTTGGTTCTAGCTCTGTACTGAGGTAAGAGTTCCCAGGAGATTGAAACCAGGGTTATCTATATGCAAGGCAAACATTTCTCACCCCTGTACTCTCTTCAGTCCTCTCCTCCCCCAAATTATTTTTAAATATAGGCTATTAATCTAAAATCTATTTCTCTACACTCTATTATTTAACTATCATTTCCCAAGACCCTAGAAAAATAGCTATACCATAGAATCACTAAATATGAAGATTTGAGTGCTGTATTTTTCACACATTCAAGTAACAAGTCTTTCAACAGTTATACAATTTTTTCTGAATGTTATCCTCTTTGTTTTATGTATTTTTTTAGCCACACCTGGCCCTGCTTAGGGCTTACTTTTGATTCTGTACTCAGGGGACCATATAGAATGCTGGGAAATGAACCTGGTTTGGTTGCTTGCAAGGCATGTGACCTATCCACTGTACTATCTTTCAGCCTCTAGCCTCCTTGTTTGTATAAATTTGCCCTCTATTTACCTCTTAGAATTGTTGCAAAGATAAAATGAGATATTTCAATCTAAGTATCTTATTCATTATTAAACATTCTATAACCAGATGTTGTAAATGTTATCCTTTTTGTTCAAGTCTGAAAATATGGTTTATGAACATAAGACTTTCTAAATCAATGTAATTTCTTTACCTTTGAAAACCAAGTTGTTGTTGGTCCAACATAATTTGCTTGGAAATATGTGAACAGAAAAAGTTTATGAACCCAATATTTAAGTAGAAGAGTGGATATGACATTAATTCTAGGCCAATGTTAGACCATTAATTCCAGGTCAATGTTAGACCAAGTAAAATGCTCTGTTATCTAAAAGGGCCTATATTATTTGCATTGGGATTTAAAGAAACCATTTGGTAATGCTTTATAAAACATGGTATTTTTATAGAATAATTCATAAAATCTTAGATACTTGATTATATAGATAATAGTCGGCCAAATTTTACTGTGACGATATAAAAGCTACCTTTCTCTGTACACTTTCTTAGCACATCAACAGATTTCAAATTAAATGTTTGTTCCAAATGGGAACTAACTTGACCTAAAAGGCTTCCAAATATTATCTGATGGTCATTGTACAAATACCTCAACATTCTTCTGTGGATAAGAAACCATTAAAGATTCAGTTTAATGAAACATCAGATTAGAATTATATAACTAGAAATGTGAAAAAGTATTAGAGTTAAACATTCAAGTGTCTAAGCAGACCAAGCAGGTAATCCCCTCATGCTCTTTCCATGCAGCTCTTTAGCCAGCATCATTAGATCTTCTGGGTTCTCTAAAGGAAAATCCGGGTTTTTAAGTGAAACTGCCCAATTTTTAAATCTTGGCAAACAATTTGGATCTGTTTAAAATACTTTGTGAGCCAAACCAAACACATCTGTTAGCCAGCAGTTTGCAACCTCTGTCCAATGCCTTCATTCTACCACCAGGGACAAGAGGCCCAAGAGAGGTTAAAGGAAGTGTCCATGACCATTCTGAGATGGGATGGCAAGTCTACAAGGACCAGCAATCCAAGTTTCCTGAACCAAGTCCAGAACTCTTATTGTTACACCAGGTTTTGATCCCAGAACTCCACAGACCAATTGGCTTGATGGGAAGAAAACAAGCAGAAAATCGGTTTTGAACAAGAATGTCTTCGGTACTTTTTTCTACCCTAAATTCTTCTTGACTGGCATTGCTGCTCTTGCAAAGCTGCTGAAGTCAGAAAAGAAAGACAGGGGCATAGGCTTTAATTCCTTAGTCAGAACTCACTGACTCTCCTTTTCACCACCAATATGATGTCAAGATGGGCTCAGATGGGATAGCCCTGGAGAAAGCAGCCCCTTAATTCCAGGCTAATGTTAGACCAAGTAAAACATCCTTAAACCTCTGCCCAGTCTATCCCAGAAGTGTGAAAATTTCACATAAAAAGCTATGTAATAATTCTTAGGAGAAAAGTACAATAAAACCAAAGAGTCTTAAGTTCAGAATATGTAGTTTCAGCATGCAATAGCTTACCCCTAGGCATACTGGGTTTTCTGTTTCTAGCCCATTTCACACTTGGCAGACAATTGCCACCTGACAAACACTTAGAGTAGAGAATTATTTAGCTTAAAAAGACAGTTACTCTCAGATAAGTTCCTGGGTAATAAATAACCAACAGTAATACAACAGATAATTCAGAATAGTCTCTCTTCCACAATATGAAGTCATAAGACTAAAAAATTCAAATCCAGTTATCTGTCAGTTTCATTTAAGTTCTACTTAAGGTGGGCAACTTTTTACTTAAGGGTGAGAATAATGGACTGCCTAAAATTATTTCTCAGAAAAGTATTTTGGAAAATGAAATATAAATGACAGAGTACATAATTGTTTGGTTTTTTTTTTATTATTTTTTGGCCATACCGAGCTATAGTCTGGTTCTATACTCAGGGATCACACCTGATGGTGCTCAGGGGATTATCTGTAGTTCTGAATCTAGACAGATTGGTTACCTGCAAGGCAAGTTTCTTACCTCCTCTATGATCTCTCTGACAGTGATAATGGTTTCAAAATAGAAAAGAATGACAGGCCAGAGAGAAGTCTAAGGATTAAGGCACTACCTTCCACGTGGCTGACCCCAGATCAAATCCTAGGTCTTACCATGTTTCTCTGAGAGAGCCATAAGTAAGCCTTGAACACAGCTGAATATGGGTCCAATCCAAAAATAAGCAAAATAAAAATAGATCTTTAAAAAATAGAAAAGAATGCATAGGAAAGTGCTAGTTGATATCATTTAGTTATAAATATATAAAAATAAGATTGAGGCATCTTTAGATGTCCCACACCCCAAAGAATCTGCTAGAATTATTTTAAATATATGTCTAAACTCTATGAATGCATCCTCAGACATATACTGATAAGAAATATACTAAGAAATATATTAGTATATATTAGTAAATATATTAGTAAATATATTAGTATACTAATATACTAAGAAAACTAAAGGTGCAATCTAACTTACCAAATGCTGCCTTGTTTTTTCCTTTAATTTTCCTTCTTTCCTTTTCTTATAGTTTAAGAAAGTACAACAGAATAATCCACAACACAGCTCCTCCTCAGTCAGATAAAAGATACCTTGAGTCAGTGTTATTTGTCAGAAATAGAGTTTTAGGCTTTTACTTGTCTTTTACCTACTCTGGCCCATAGCTTTACCTTATGACAAAAGTGAAACTTCTGATGATCTTAGGTGTTCCATCTGTATTTATAAAACTTTTTTTTTGGTTTTGGGGACACACCTGGCAGTGCTCAGGGGTTACTTCTGGCTCTACGCTCAGAAATTGCTCCTGGCATACTCTGGGGACCTTATGGGATGCCGGGATTTGAACCACTGTCCTTCATTATACAAGGCAAATGCCCTACCTCCATGCTACCTCTCCGGCCCCTGTATCTATAAAACTTTTATAGAAAGTTTCCTCCACTCAAGAGGCCAGAGAGATAGCATGGAGGAAAGATGTTTGCCTTGCATACAGAAGGTCAGTGGTTCAAACCCTGGCATCCCCTGTAGTCCCCTGAGCCTGCCAGGAGTGATTTCTGAGCAAAGAGCCAGGAGCACTGAGCACTGCCGGATGTGACCTAAAAACCAAAACAAAACAAAACAAAATTTCCTCCACTCAAATGGTGAATGTGATCTTAGGTGTTGATATTAGGAATGATTTTAGGTATTCCATCTGTGTTTATAAAAATTTTTTAGAAAGATTTCTTTACTTAAACTCTTGAGGTAATAGATGAAATATAAAAAAAAACTCCAATTCTTAACAGAATTATTTATTATATTTATCTTACTCCTCTGACTAAACATTTCAAGTTTATAACAAACATCAATTTTTACCTTTTTCTAGTCTACATAAAAATCGCTATTTCAAGGGCCGAGCAATAGATAACACTGTGGGTAGGATGTTTGCCTCATATGTGGCTACCCCAGGCTCAATTTCTAGCTTCCCATATGGTCTCATGAGCCTGCCAGAAATAAGTTCTGAGTTCAGAGTCAGTAGTAACTCCTTTTTGCTGCTGATTGTGCCCCCAAAAATAGCTCTTTCAATAAGCACAGAGAAAGAAAATATCAAATACGATTCTACAACACTTTTTGAAAGAAAGAATATAATGTATTTTTTCTCAATTGCTTTTGTTTGTTTGTTTGAGGTTTTTTTTTTGGTTTTGGGGTCACACACGGCAGTGCTCAGGGGTTACTCCTGGCTCTATGCTCAGAAATCGCTCCTGGCATGCTGGGGAAACCATGTGGGATGCCGGGATTCAAACCAACATCCTTCTGCATGCAAGACAAATGCCCTACCTTCATGCTATCTCTCCGGACCCCTCAATTGCTTTTTTATAAAATGACAGAATGGTCATTCAAGTAAAACTTGGCAATTTTGGAGGGGTATACTTGGAGGTGCTCAGGGTTTACTCCTGGCTCTGCACTCAAGGATCAATCCTGGATGGGCTCAAAAGATTATATGGGTGCCAGAGACTAAATCTAGATCAACAGTTTACAGGCCAACACCCTACCTGTTATACTATCATTTTAGCCACCAATTAATTTTTATCTGCTTATTTCTGTGTATTTTTAAACTAAAGTTACCTTGATCATGGTTTTGACTAAAAATCCTCAAACAATTATGGGAATTACCTTTAATATGACAATATAGTTTTACTGATTTTTCTCAGCTTTTTCATTCCAACAACTCAACAACTGAAACAGATAATTCTTTACATGTTGAAATGTGTAATTATCATGTATCTAAATGGGAGGGTGTAATTTTCACATCTGATTACAAGGCAAGGATGTAAGAAAAGCTGCCTGAGTAAACTTATACTTGTTTACAAAGAGCACTACCTTTGATATTAAAAGCTCAAAACATGCAAAAAACTTAGAAAAATCAAGAAGAACATATACAAAACTTAACATAAAAAAACTTAAGAATTTTCTTCGTACTTTGGGATTACAATGATAGCACAGTACATAGGGTGTGTTTCCACTGCAAAAATTTAGTAAGTTCCTCTGTTTATATTTTTGGTGATTTTAAGACTCAAATATTAGTTGAGAGCTGCATTTATTATAGTAATGTCAGATAGTCAACTCAAGAACTATATTTCATTTAAAAGGAAACTTTAGACTTGTATTACAGTTAGAAACCTACTGCTAGTTTAAACTAGTGAATAATTTTCAACTTATCAGAACACTTTTTCCTATGTGATCATTGCTTTGCAAGATAACTATTTTTGATATCTTTATCTTCTTACTCCCTTTTTTAAAAGTTAACTTCTGATTTACCTTTGATAGGATCAACTTCTGCTCATGTGACCTTGTATTTTGGATATGTAGGAAGAGATAATATCAAGTAAAGGGAGGACTGAACGTTAGTTATCACTTTGTAAAAAGATTATACTACTAGATAGATTATACAACAGGTAGGAAAAAGAAATTTTCTAAGACCCAACTATACTAGTAAAAATTTTGTATAATTTTTAATTGTAATTACTTAAACTTTATGGTAGACTTTTAATAAGTTTTAAAAGATTGACAGTGAGAGCAGAGCCAGGAGTAAACCCCAAACACTAACAAGAATATCTCAAAAAGTAAAAATTAAAATCTAATAAAAACTAATCTTGAAAAAAAAAGATTGGCAAGTATACTTTGTTAAGTATACATAGCTATTTCTATTATATTTTATAAAATAGGCAAGAAAATAAAATAGAAAAAAATTTATGTAGGGGGTTAAAGCAACAAGGAAGGCTCTTGCCTTGCATGTTGTCATCAGGGGTTTGATCCTTACATTACATATGGTACCCTGAGCCTCATCAGGCGTAGTCCCTGAGTACAGTCAAGACAAAACCCTGAGCACACTAGATTTGGCCTCCAATATTAAATATATATATATATAAAGGAAGAAAGAGAAAAGAAAAGGAAAAAAAGAGAAAGAAAGAATAAAAGAGGGCCCGGAGAGATAGCACAGCGGCGTTTGCCTTGCAAGCAGCCGATCCAGGACCAAAGGTGGTTGGTTCGAATCCCGGTGTCCCATATGGTCCCCCGTGCCTGCCCAGAGCTATTTCTGAGCAGACAGCCAGGAGTAACCCCTGAGCACCGCCGGGTGTGACCCAAAACTAAAAAAAAAAAAAAGAATAAAAGAGAAAACCTAGCTATAGAAGAGATAAACTTTTCATGCTAAAGGAAATCTGAAAATAAGTATTTAGTTCTCTCTTTATCTTTACAATTAAATAGAAAGCAATACATTTGTTAGAAGGCTATTAAGTTATATATATTTGCAAACGCAATATTAACAGCAAGGCTGATTTTTGCTATACTTTATAAATTAGCTTTTTCTTTTTGGTAATTTGCCAAATCAAATTAGACAAGCAAAAACATGGAAAAAGGAATACCAACTACCAAGTGATTCAGATTGATTAATAATTACCATTAAATAAAAATTATTAAGAGAGCTGGAGCAATAATCAAGTGGGCAAGGTATTTCACTTGAATGCAGCCAACTCAGATTTGATCCCTGGCGACCCATTCCAAAAGTGATCCCTGAGAAAAGAACCAGGAGTAAGCACTAATCATTGCAGGTGTAGCTCAAAACAAACAATATAATCAGAAGTCGGTTTTAGATTAAAAGGTTATTCTATTAAAAATAATTTTTTCCAATTTGATGTTACCTAAAGTCTGTTAGTGATGTTTAGAGCATTACATAAGTTTTTTAAGTCCTTCGGTTTTTCTTATTTATTTAGTAATTTTTTTGTGAATCTCACACTCAACATTCCATTAAATCAAATAGCAAAATACCTGACACAAATCTCCATCCTTCACTACTTTATTGGCCCTGCTTCTCTTCTTTTCTGAGTATGTTGGTAAGATATCATGGGTGTGCATCTGAAGAGATGAGGTTTAGGGAATTGCATTTTCAGGGTACTTGCCATAACGCATCTGTGCCTGCAGTCTACCAATCAATGCTTAGTTCACAGCACATTTTTCACTGTGTTGTTAGAGTACATTTGCTTATATTTTGCACAATTTTAATTTAACCATATTGATCAAACTGAACACTCAATAAGACCCTAGGCACCTTAAGCTTATTAAAATTAGTCAACATGAAGCAAGTAAGCAAGGAAGTAATGGAAACTGTTTGGAGATTTAAATACAGTGGAACCCACTTAAATAAATACCTGTTAATGAAATAAATCTATTAAATGAATTTATTTTCCCAGAACCAAATCAAAACACATAGAATAATACTCAAGGGGACCTTTACAAGAGCACAGCTTAAATGAATAAGCATCTTAAATGGACATGCTTCTCTTGAAAGGCAAATAGAATTTTCATGTTGTGTAAGGTTAATTAAAGCAAAAAATTCCATGTTGACTTTTAGTTTTGAATCTATTGTCATTCTTTGGAGTTAAGCAGAAAAACTGCTCGTTTGACACTATTGAGGAAAATATCCATCATTTATAGAAATGATATTATTTTCCTTAAGGCTAATTTCCCACTTTTGTGTAGATGTGTATCCACACACACAACACTTCAACAACTAGAAGAGTCTGAAAATCTTGAGACAACTTTCTGTGTCCATATCAGGCAATGTACTGATGGCACATTAAAACAGAAAAAACATTTTAACTTTTTAATGCCTTCTACAGTGTCATGTCCCAGAGAAATTGTCTGGCTACCTTAAACATATAATTTATTTGTCTCTTTGGAAAGTTCTATTATTTCTCCAATATGGCTGAAAGGCGTGATTAAAAGATTCAACCCCCTCACTCTAATGGTGATTTGTGAGATGACGCTCACTGGCTCATGCAGACTACTCTAAATAATATATATATATTTTGGTTTTTGTTTTTTTGGGCCACACCCGGTGGTGCTCAGGGGTTACTCCTGGCTGTCTGCTCAGATATAGCTCCTGGCAGGCTTGGGGAAACATGGGACACCAGGATTCGAACCAATCACCTTTGGTCCTGGATCGGCTGCTTGCAAGGCAAACGCCACTGTGCTATCTCTCTGAGCCCTCAAAATAATATTTTAAAGGTCATAAGTTTTTTTGTGATAAAATATATATAAGATGTAATCTACCCTTTTAATAAATATCTTGGGGTTTAGCATAGTATCACCACAATGTTTTTATGGCTGTCTAACAGAATTTGAAAACTTACACAATTGCTTTTTAGTTTAGGGCCATGTTGGGTCCAACTTTAACTGATCAGCTCTCTTTTCAAGAAGGGTTAACCTATGACAGTAATTATAATAAAAGAAAAAAAATACAGGATACATTGCAGCCTCAAAGTAAGAACACAGCTTTAGAATATAGTGGGCAAACAATCCTAAGATGATTTTCAGATCCCCTTTATCTAGCATTGCCTTTAGCGGGCCTTGTTTATTCATTTTGTTCCCCTGGCCTAATAAAAGATATTAGCTCTTTTCCCTAAGCAAAACATTCCTCTCATGAATCAGGCAACTAGTGGGAGATTGCTGGCCAGGTTTCACCCCACTAAAATTCTAATCTATACTTTGTCTTTTAGAATTAAGGAGAAAATGCATATCAGCAGAATCTCCTCTCTACTTTATTTCATTTATAAATTACGAGAATGATGCTATTATATATTATTAATTTCTGCTGTTCTCCAACTCTGCTGCAGCAGTGAGCTGCGGATGTTGGAACGGTGTAATTATGTTCTAGTAGGGTAGCCATCCGTTTCCTTTCAAAAATTTACAGGATTCTTAATCATGCTGCTCATTTGGGTGCGCAGCAGCGAGGATGGCGAAACACAAACAGGGCACGTTCGTTTACATAGGAACACCTGCTTAGCATGATAGCAGATGTCAGTCAGTAAGCAGAACACAAAAGGAAAAAAAATATCAACAACAGCAAACTCATATCAATTTGACTTGGTGCAGGGAAGTCTTCAGAAGTGATAGGGATGGTGGACATTTCTTCTAAAACACTGTCTCTGAAATCCCCAAGTCTTGCTTGTGGTTAACATTTCATCAGAGATAAATGGTGTTTGTGCACTCTAGTATTGAGTCTGACTTTCTGTATTATTGGGGGGAAACTTACTAAAACTATTGTACCCCAATTTCCTGATGAGTTCACAAACAAGGAGGTTAGAGATTCTAAATAAAAACTCAGTTCTAGGCCAAGGATGTGGGTTGGCTTTGCATGTGTGAATCCCTGGATTTCAGTACCTACCATGGAAACAAAATGAAACAAAGGACCTACTTTCGCCAACAGGGATTTTTCACTAGAAGCTATCTAATGGAAATGTATGTTGTTCACTCAAACCAATTCACGCAAACCAATCCCATCCTTCTCACTGAGAAGTTTGTGTAACATTAGTCAGGTTTTTCACCCTAGTGTGGTTTCCTGACTTGTGTAGTATCTGTTGAGAAAATTCAATGAGCTATTATTGTATACAAAGTACCTTGCCACCTCATTGAAGCTACAAGAAATACAACAAATAAATATTGTATCATCCTCATTGTCATTAATTTTATATTGATCTTTACAGAACCTTTCCTACTCAGCATGTTCAAGTCTGGAATGACAACTGAAATCTCTTGCAATGTATTTCTCAAAACATGATATTCTTGATGTGAGTAGTTCTATAAGATTATTATAATGAGGGGCCGGAGAGATAGCATGGAGGTAAGGCGTTTGCCTTTCATGCAAGAGGTCATCGGTTCAAATCCTGGCACCCCATATGGTCCCCTGTGCCTGCCAGGAGCAATTTCTGAGCCTGGAGCCAGGAATAACCCCTGAGCACTGCCGGGTGTGACCCAAAAACCAAAAAAATAAAAATAAATAAAAATAAAAAAATAAGATTATTATAATGAAACTACTGCTATTGTAAATTTAGAGTCTATTTTTCTGAAATTTATATTTGACCTATTTTTTTTTTTTTTTTTTTTTTTTTGTTTTTTAAAAAAGGTTTTTTGCAGGCAATAATCAGCAATAATCAGCTGTCTAGAGCTTTAATGAAAGGGCAGTGCTTTCTGTAACTTTCACACAATAAAATGAGGCGATGGAAAGGAAAAAATGAGAAGTTCATCATATTCACTTGCCCGTACCACCTTACAACTTTTTCAAAGTTTTTTTAAGGACTTTTCAGTAATTTTTCCTTGTCACCCTTTCCTCAAAATGGTTAAAACTCAAAATGGAAAACAGCTATCACACATGGGCAATGACTAATTTTCCTAAGGAATTTTAGTATTCGGAGTGTGTCTGCTTGTGCAGGCCTGTGCATTAAAGGCTCCCTGAGTATGCATTGACTTGATACCCAATAATGGCTGCTAAGGAGCCGTTATGTAGTGCCGTGTCAATGATCCGTGCATTGAGGACTCCCTGAGTACGCATTGACACGATAGACCGGAACGGCTCAGAAGAAGCTGTTATGGTCTATCATGCCAATGATGTGCGGATATTGGCAGGGCCTCTGCCCCTTCCATGGAAATTATGGAGTCTCTGTAGAAAACTGGGTGGGAGCCATGTGGGTATCATCAGGGAGGCTAAAAGCAGCCCTATTTTCTCTTCTCCTTGGGTTTACTTCAAAAGAAAAGTTGTCCAATAACTTTGTAGACCCATATTTCATCATCTAAACAAAACCAATAGCTAAAGACGTTATTGCTAATGATTCTTTCATTTCTTCTCAGGGAAAGTGATGGCATTAATACTAAAAAGATGGGCAAAAGTGAAGATAAAAAGTTTCCATGCTTTGCAAAGGTTTTGGCAATAAATATCTTTCTAACTCACGAATTCATGTTCATGATTTTCTGAGACAGGGACAATGTGAAGAAACTAAGACACTTATCAGAAAGATACATAACGCAAAGAAAAGTATCTTTGTAAAAAATATGTATTCACTAGTTGATGAAATACTCTGAACTCAGCATATAGGAATACTCAAAATGCCTTAGGAAGAGAAGTACAAGTTCAAGAATAAAGTTTGGATTCACACATGCTTTACCAACTTAAGGCAGCAATTAATTCACTTATGGTATTTACATGCCCCTCTTCAGTTACTTATGGAGAACATGGGAATTTTAAATTCACAATTCAGTGCAAAATTTAAAATGATCTTCATTAGAATTTGAAGCTATACTCTAAACTGCTTTATATACTACCAACAGGGAGCCTCATTATGAAGCACTATATTTGGATTAACTTCTTTACATTTTGTAGCTGTAGATTTTGAATGTATTTCTGGTATGTTTAAGCAGAATCAAACAAAGTGTTTTAATCTACCTTATTAACTAACCAATCCACACAGTCATATGGCACATGCATAAAGTCAAGAGACCTTGGTGCAACTTCTTTTCTGATACCATCAAAGGATCATGGAAGAAGAGAGATCTGAGATGTCCAAGAACAGATTGGCAGAAAATGAATCCTTGCAGAAATACCAAAGTGGTTCACTAAAAAGGATAGTGGGAACAAAGAAACAGTCAGATTAAGTAGAATCTAGCTAGAATGGTTGTGATTATAAGTACGAAAGGTAGTTTTGCATGCTCATTTCCCCCAGCAAAATATAGACCAGTTCTCATAATGAAAGGTGGAAAAGGGGTAAGATAATCACCACTGGTGTATTAGCCAGTGAAAGACTAATGACTGTCAGGAAGAGCAATGGAGACCTCACTAAATGTTCATCCCCCCCCAAAATGCTAAGCAGACCCTGCAAGGTGGAGGGAAGGGCATAATATCAAATAACTACTTTGTGTTTGGTATTTTGCCTAT
This sequence comes from Suncus etruscus, assembly GCF_024139225.1. NCBI lineage: Eukaryota > Metazoa > Chordata > Mammalia > Eulipotyphla > Soricidae > Suncus > Suncus etruscus. The sequence goes on from NC_064852.1 coordinate 41,142,283, forward strand.
CATCAGTAAATCTTTCTACCTCCATCACTCACACATTTTTTTTTAAATAGGGACCTTCCTTTTGGTGCTCAAGGGCCAGTCCTACAGACAGTCAGCCTTGCACTGTGGGGTGTCGATTTGGTGCTGGGGTTGGGAGTGGGAATGAAGTGCTGCTTTACTCAGGCTGGTGGTACTGGAGACTACTATAGTCATCACCCTTTAGAGTTATTTCCTCAGTTCCTGATGCATTGGTCTTAAAGCTACCACTGAGAAACACAGAAAGTTGGTTGATTAAAGTACTAACTGAGAGGCCAAAAACCTTGCCCTGCATACAGCTGACCTGCATTTTATCCCTGGAATTTCATATGACCCCCTGGTATCATCAGGAATAATTATTGAGTGCAGAACCAAGAGTAATTTCTGAGCCTATCTGAGGGTGGGGCCTAAACCACCTACCACCAAAACAAAGTAAAACCTGAAAATTAAAAAAAAAAATCAAAACAAAACCACTAGTCCTTCAAAGCTAAGTTGGAGGAGTAAAGTTTAAGAATTGTTTAAAGAATAATAGAAGGCCTACCAAAAGAAGTCAAAGTTGCTTTCTAGGCACTATAATATATGCTCTTTTATTTATTTTTATTTATTTATTTATTTATTTTCTTTATTTTTTATTTTTTGAGCCATACCAGGTGATACTCAGGGGTTACTCCTGGCTAAGCACTCAGAAATTACTCCTGGCTCGAGGGACCATATGAAACGCTGGGGGAATAGAACCTTGGTCCGTCCTAAGCTAGCAAGCACAAGGCAAATGCCCTACTGCTTGCGCCACTGCTCCAGTCCCCAATGCTCTTTTATTTTTGCTTGTTTTGGGGTCATACCCAGAAATGCTCAGGATTCTGCATTCAGAAATCATTTCAGGTGGGTTTTGGAGACCATATGGGCCACCAGGCATTGAACCTAGGCTGATCATATGCAAAATTTGTGCCCTATCTGTTGTGTCATCTCTCCAGCCCCACTATATGCTAACTTTGTAATATTGTTATTGTTATATTCATTTCTAGAAGATAGTTAAGTTACTGGATTCATCATTACATTTAAGTACAGACTCATCTTAACAAATGAACTTTGTGTTTATGTTATAACTCAATCAATAATGACAGAGAAATGAATAACATTGTCTTTAAGGCATTTATCTACACACTTGTGGGAAGACCAACAGGAGTCAGATATTGTACGTAATATGATTAAACTCAACTTGTAATATAGTTTTTTGTTGTAATTTTATTGTTTGGGGGCCACACTCAGTGGTGCTCTGAGAATTGGGACTTGGGATTGAACTCTGAGTTTCCAAATTTAGTTAATAAATTATAACCCTTTGGAATATCTCTTCAGCTACTATTTACTTCCATATACTTTTTATTTCTTTTGGTTTTTGGAACAAACCAGGCTTTGCTTAGGTTTTACTCCTGGCTCTGCACTCAGAAATCACTCCTGGCAAGCTCAGGAGACCATATGGGATGCCGGGATTCGAACCCCTGTCGGTCCTAAATCTGCTGCACGCAAGGCAAACACCCTACCACTGTGCTATCTCTCTGGCTCCAGCAAATACATTATTTTGAGGAATTTTTTCCAAAGCAATTTTCCCTTAAAAATTATGATTACTATACCTCTGAAAATGAAGAATAATAGAGGTAGAAAATCATGCTAATCACTATGACTATCTATTTTTCTTATTTTTAAACTCTCCTCAAAGAACTGAAAAGGAATGAATACCTCAACTAAAGTTATTGGTTCCTCTTTTCAAGAATGTTTTATCAGGGGAGCCTATGAGATAAAACAGCAGATAATACACTTGTCTTGCATGTGGCTGACCTAAGTTCAATCCCTAGCAGTCCTTAAAGTTCCTAAAATCCCACCAGCAGTGATCCCCAAGTACAGAGCCAGGGAACTAGGAGTAAGGTTTGAACACAGTTGAGTTTGCTCTAAAAGCTAAAAGAAAAAGAATTTTTTTCAGGACCTAGAAACTGAAGCACCTCCATCACAGAATTCTGGACAGCTTGATTATTCACATCTTGCAATTATCATAATCAGAATTTATTGAGCATTTTTTAGGTTCTAGAGAGTGCTCAGAATTCTTTCAGTATTCCCAATGAATCAATGAAATAAGCATCGACTCTCTTTTAAACCATTCTGAACAGAATCTCGGAAAGATTCAGATATATCCATAGGGCCACATGTAAAGTATCTGACAAAATTAGAGCATGCAGACTTATATCTGAATATTGAGTTCTTTCCACAGTATTAAATTTCTCACTCCCTAGGGTTAGAAACAGAACAAATCTAGAAATGGTGTTGGGGCAGTGTTCGGAGAGTGGAGATGTAAACATAAAATATCAAAGCAGCTCATCTTGTGGAACCAACTAGGTAGTACATAGTTGTGTGTATGAAAAGAAGCATTGCTTCCTCTCCAATAAGTTGACCAGTTAATAACTTCTAAATTTCAATTTAAAGTCATATAAGATGCTTGGAGTTGGAAAAAACACTATCTTAAATCCATATCCTATGGATGTCTTTAAAGCTGTTGTCCAAATCCCATTACCTAAGAAGTTAATTTAAATTAGCTTGATTTTTTAAAATGGTCAGAAACTCTGACAAAACAGAATAGTTCATTCTTGAATAATAATAAATTCTGTAGGGCATCTCAAGCTTAGCTCTTAAGTGGTCAGCAATGAGAAAAAATAGAAAATGTGTTGAATACACATTGCAGATAAGAATTCTAATTTTGACAGTGCAACTTATGAGAATACTTGTTACCTATATGTATTAATAAGCTTCAATTATAATCAGGCGTTTTAACCAAAAAGGTAAGTTGAAAATTGAGAAAATGCAAAAATGTTGCTTTTTATAAAATAAAAATGTAAATTAATTTTTGAAAAGGAAGAATGTTTCTAAGTTAACTTCCTTATATTTTAAGTTCCTTAAGAAAGGTGTAAAGTGTGGTATTATTCTGCTGTGATTTTTTTTAAAAGGGTACTGTTCCTTTAATGCCCAGCTGGTTCTGAGATGTAATAAAATTGACATATTGATTCCTTTGAATTTACAAATGCCTGTTTCATAAACTCCATCTCTAAAGCCTAGGCATCTTTAGAGCACTGTCATTTTTTCCCTCCAAATGGATCAATTATGTGCCCACGTAATCCTGTTACCTGTGAAATCCATGCATACTTCTCCCATTTGCTGCAGTTCCCAGGCGGACAAACTTGCATTATGTACGCATAAACAAACAGCGCATTTTCCTGATATTAGAGATTGTTTTCAAAGTGAAAGGCAATCTCTTGGGCCCTTTATTCAGAGAGAGAGACAGAGAGACAGAGAGACACAGAAAGACATAGAGAGAATGAGACAGAACAAGAGGGCGAAAACTGCCTGTTTCTTCCAGCAAAACCAGTATATATGCACACAGACACAACATAGATATGCATATATATGTACATGTTTACATTTGCTCTTTACAATTCCTAGCAATTCATTCAAATCATACAGTTTTGCTGTGCTCACTCCTCTAACTGATCCAAGGAGGGAAATTCTTCATTTCAGTTGAATTAGTTCACAAAGGCTTATCATTTTTCTTTATGACTGCTGTCTTTTCTCCTTTGTTGATAATTAGTTATTTAAGGATGAATAAGCCTCCAAGATTCCCTGAAACATTTGGAAGTGAAAACACAAAGTGAATTTAGTTATAAAGTTTGCAACCATTTTCTAGACAGGGGGCAAAGTCCTCAATATTTTCCATTGTAACACTTGACTCTCACGGGGCACTGAGCTTTCCTTAAACACATACGGAATCCTTTATTGAAACAACCATAGAAAATACAAAGATTCTGCTTCTACTACATTAGGAGAGAAACGCCTCAGTGAACTAGAAGGTCTTTCCTATGTCTTAAATCTGTAATAGCAAATTGTCTTCCCACACAAGCACATTTACATGTTGGCTGGTGGACACCCTCACCAGTGCAAAATGCATAAAGAAGACTTATGTGGGAATATACATAAACAGCCCATCCCTATAGAATCCCCTACAAAAAAAAACAAATAAGCAAATATGCTTTTGTCTATGTGTGAACTCTCGGTTTGAGCAAAGTACTGTACATGTTCTGCACAGAGATATGAATTCTCGCTTCATTCTTTCAGTCTGTGCTGTATCTGATTTTCCTCACTTCACTGGGCACCCAGCAGTCTAGTTACTCTGCTCTTGCACTCTACAATTTGTTTCGAAGAGATTCCCCAAATCGCAGAACATCTTGTCTTGCAATCCAACAGACTCTCCATATGCAAAAAAGATGGTCTGAAAAATTGGGTTGTGCTTGGAGCCCTGTGGCCTGGCCCACCACTGCCTTTGTACGGGAATGGTTTTTAAAGATAAATGGCTGCATGTTAACCAGATTTGACATGCTGTACAAAGGCAGGCACCTTTGGTCCCATGACACAGCCAAACAGAAAACACAACAAGCATGCCTGGCAAAGACGTCCAAAGTGAATAAAAGCACAACAATTTGTCACATAGTTGCTACAAAATGTTAGCAGCTTTCAGGGATTGCCATGGGATGGTAGAAAAAAAGATGGTGTGGGAAATTTGGAAGTTTGAGAATTGTTCAGTCTGAGGTAAGGGAAGAGTTAAATTCAGAAAAGGGGGAAAAGAGTCATCACAAAGGGATTATTTTCATTTGCTTCCTCATAAGGCCAAAGCAGGCCTTAATGTCAAGAATTAAATCAGCAAGGCCAGTGTCTCAGGGTTTACGAAATTCCGCTGCTTGGAAGAGCTGTCTGTTAACCATCTCCTTCCAAACACCAAAGAGGTAACATACTCTAGGATCAGTTTCTTGAGGTTCAAGAATAGTTTCTCATTTGCCTTGTCAAAGTGGCATAGGGATGAATGAAAATGAGAATTTTGAGGATGGAAAATCCATATGCCTCAATTAGTATCACTTTTTACCTACAGAAAAGAAATCAAGGTGTCTCTCTTGAATTATTTTTCAAATTCTGGCATTTTCTTTCCCAAATGTCCTTTCAGAATTACTGTAACTTGGCAAATTCAACGATTCCATCAACATCTAAACATAAACTTCATTCCTGACTGCAGGGCTTATGTCCTTTCAGCCTCAATTTTATTATCTGTAAAAAGCAGATGAAACAATAGTATCTATTTGATAGATTGTCACTAAGGCAACTGCAGATGACACGGCAAATTTTAAACAGAGGTCCTGGACAGTCTAAGTTCTCTTGATAAACGTTAGATAATATAAGTTTTCGTAGAGTTGCCAAAGACATTTCACTGAAATGAAAACATAATGATGTCCTCCATTTAAAAAATGGCTCACAAACTCACCAGTACCTATTTATTAAATAAGAGTCAGAAATACAGGGCAGGAGATCCTGCTGCTCTCTGGCCATCTTTGCAGATTCAATTGAGTAAGTGCATTCCCTTGCACATGGCCTATGTTCCAGAACTCTCACTTGGCTAACAGTTCCTGAACTGTTTTTTCTTTCATTCCTCCAATACCTTTACATGCATCGCTTTCCACCCTCAATACCAGAGGCACTAGGTACATGTCACTGTTGAAATCTGAAGCATGTATTTCTTGCTCTTGTCCTCCTTGCTGCTTTCAGTTCTAGCTCTACCATCTAATGAAATCTACATTGATTGAACACAAAGTTCTTCAGGAGTTATCTCATTTTCCTCAGTTATGACCGAATCTTCCCCTCTTTTTCCCACTTGACAAAGAATACCTCTGGCTCTATTATTTATTGTTTGGTCAATAGCCTCAACTAGACAATGTCTAGGGCAATGTCTAGAATGTCATAGATATTCAATAAATAAATAAGCAAGATAATCACACAAAAAATAGCCTCAACTACAATGCCTACATACAGTAGATGCTCAGTTAAAGCAGGGTATGTAAACACTGCGATTTCTGTTTAAACACCAGAGGATTAAGAAAGGAGTTAGTGACACAATTTTCAATGATCTATGTAATAATAAAAGTTTTCTTCTTATAATACCAAGATCATACTTCCCTCTGGAAGGAATGCCTGAGGTTAAGAATGCCTGAGTAGATAAAGAAAACTTATATTTTTCCTCATGAAACTAACATTCACTTCAGGACTGGAGAGATAGCACAGTGTTAGGGCATTTGCCTCGCACATGGCCAACCCAGACGGGACCAGGTTTGATTCCCGGCATCCCATATGATTGATTCCCTGAGTCTGCCAGGAGCGATTTCTGCATACAGAGCCAGGAGTAATCCCTGAGCTCTGCCGGGTGTACCCCAGTCCCCTAAAAAAACACTCACTTCAAAGAGGTGCTACTTGTATAGCAGTAGCAGAATAAATCAAGGCATAGCAAACTGAGAAAAGAAGGATGAACAATACCATATTGCTGCCTAGCCTAACACTGGTAAAGCCACAGCCAGATCTTTCATGGCAATTCTGATCATGCTGTAAGATTACAGACAAGGTACTTAGGAGAGGGAGCTTGGACCAAGGACAGTGTCATGGCTAATGGTTTAACATAACCTAGATGAAATCTCTCAAGTAAGGAATGATGCATTGCCCTGATAGCTTACAGAGGACCATGAATTACCCATATAGTGATAAGGTGACTTCTGCTGCAAGTTTTATAGGGGGTATAACCTGGAGCTCTGTTGACATCTGTGATTCTCTAACCTTTGTGACCTCTTGTAAACTCAGATCTCAGCACAGCCTGGAGCTCAGTATAGTCCCGCCTCCATCCCAACACTCTCCTGAAATTTGAGCCACATCCCATGTGGCCACAGATCATATGTTTACAGGTCTTGAAGGGAATGGAGGAAGTCATTCTTGGATGAAGTAGGCACTCTCCCTCACTGTAGGTGAACTGCTGGAAAATGAAATCATGCTAATCACAATTGGTGGGGAGTAGGAGTTGGTGGAAGGAGAGGGATTGTGAAGTTAACTGGTGACCTTTTGGTTTCCTCTATTATAGGTCTCATTTTATACCTACTTGTAATATTAAATGGGAAACAGATTTAAATATGAATGCAATGAAAGCATGCTACTTGGAATACCAAGCTAGAGCTGTTTTCTCAGCTAAAAGGTACATATTCTTATCAGATTAAGGTAGCATCAGAGGGGAAGGCTCCAAAACATAGGATAGGTTTGAAATCAGAGGATATTAAGAAGAAAATCTTCAAGGAAATGTACTATTTTTTTCATCTCTCTCCCAAAAATGCCAGTTACCAATGAAAGCCTACAGAGTGAAACCATTGATTTCTGCCTCAAACAGCAAAATATCATCCAGAATATTTTACATGAAAGAACCTAATCATCAGATTGAGCATATTATTAGGATGAGTTTTATATGGAGAGTTCATTTTGCAGAATGTCAAATATCCAAATATAAGGAGGGGTTAGTTAAGAAATTCCAAGCACTCTCTTTCTCCAGATACAGCTAGCTAATCAATCCTAATATTCTCTTTGACTCATTATTAAATGATTTAAAACTCATATTGTACCAATGGCAAAAAAAACAAAACAAAACAAAACAAAGTTCAACTTCTTCCATTAAAAGGGATTTTAGGAGCTGGAGCAATGGACCCAGGTTCAGTTCCCGGCATCCCATGTGGTCTTTCGAACTTGCCAGAAGAAATTTCTGTGCAAAGAGCCAGAAGGAACCCTTAAACACTACCAGTTGTGGCCCCAAAACAAATTAAATACATAAATAAATAAAAGGAATTTTAGAAGTTACTTTATTTACTAATAAAAACACCATATAAAGAAATTATTTTGAAATAAAATCCAAACTATGAATTTACTCCTGTACTTGAATGTATCAAGTTTGTAGTATGCTTTTCAGAAAAACTACATCTTCATTAATAAGAGAAATATAATTAATAATCAGAGTTCAGTTATGGGCCAATCTTTCCAGTAAAACTTTTAGTAACTAATTTCAAAGGAATGTATATGGCATGATAAAGATATATAAGTCACAATCTTAAGGAAAATGTTTGCCCTATTATAACTTTCTGGTCCTTCCTTAAACTTCAAAAATAAAATTATGAGTATTTATTACATGGGTTAGTCATTGTCATTCTGATCTATCTTTTCTGTGAAAGGATTTCTCTCCATGTTTCAATTTTATGGACTTGAACAAACCAAAACCATATTAGACACAACTTCAGGTGTACAGTTTTGACCCCTAAAATAATTTTAGGTTTCCCATTTGAGTTGTTACATTTCACAATCTAGGTCTAAGATCTATGCAGCATTGCTTCTAGAAAGTAAAAAAACTGATGGATCATGCCATCCATGGCGCCATTTGTTCAGCATTTGGTACAAATGGAAGAAAAAAGATACAGAATGCATGGATTGATTTTCAAATTACCTCAATATTTTGAAAACATTTTCACCTGCATGCTGAGAATGCTAAGAATGGCAAGGAAGGCAATTGTGCATTTGCACAGCCTCTACTGCATTCATTTATAAATTACCTCATCACTGACTGAAATTAACACTGATTCTTACAGGCAATTTCTCAATTTCCAATGCTAATTACATTTTTTTTACTTTTAAATTCTGTACCACCTGTTTTGGGCAAGACATCTTAGGCAGCGCGACCGCATTTAATCACAATTTTAATTAACCGCCCTGTAGATGTGAAAAAGAAGCAATTATAATGTAGATGAATGATGATTTTTCTGCATTAAATTGTTTTGTTTCCCTGGTATGTTGATTGTAACACAGCACACAAATACAGTAACTGTACAATTTTTTTCTATTGTAATTTAGTAATTGTTTTTGGAAAACCAGTTTGGGAATGAGTGACTTCATCTGTTTACAAATTGATTGATACTGTTCACTCACTGATTGCTGCGGCATATATTTTGGTATTGCACAGCCTAGCATAAAATATAATTAGAGATGCACAGGCATTGCAGCACCATTTTGGAATCTGAAAATCAACTTTAACTGAAGTATGTTTTCCTTGAGCAGACTAGTATCAGTTGGGGCTGATGAAATGATAATCAAAACAATGGGCTTTCCAATTCCACCACTAGTAGAAACCCTTGGTTTCAATCTGATAGTCTAATATGGTAAGTTTATGAATTACTCTGTACTAGGCCTGGGAGCTGGGGGCTGGCATGTCTGAAGCTTGCACAACTCACTCAGATCAATATCACAAGAAGCATACAAGTGAGGTAAGGAAACAATGATGAAAAATAAAGACTTGCTGCTTTGGAAATGGAAGGATTGTTCCCCGACACCTAGGCACAATGCACTGGTGTGCTGTTGCTCTAAACTATCTCATCTCTACACTATGATACAATGAGATCCCATTCTTGCTCCTGGCTTACAGATACTGATCATTAAAGCCCTACCTTATTACAGATAAATTCAAAGACCTTATTTATGTGAAGCAGAACTTGTTCCCCAGTCAGCTAGGAGTAGAATAAGGGGGAAAGAGACAGCCATCAATATCTGTTTATTTGAAAACATATGCTGACTGATAGTTAGATCTACACTTACAAATTCTCACATGCATTGTAAATCCAACAGAAAACAAGGAATGCCCTGCATTAACATCAGACAACTTCCCAATCTTAGGTATGTCTTGCATTAATACATTTTGCTGGTATCACAGCACTGGTGTTTCCCTCTTATCATCCAAAACATTGTTCTGAAATATGCTTTCTTGGATGAGCCCTGGGCTAGGCTATTTCTGTTAACATGAAGTAAAGGGGGAAAGGCCATGTAAGCAATTGTGGACATTCAAGATAAAGTATTTGTGAGATTGCTTCATCTTCTACTATGCTTCTTTTTATACTTTATTCTTTAGAAGATTCTCAACTCAGACAGTTCATTAAAAGGTATGCATTTGTTATAAAACATAACTGGAATTATGGATTCATTTGAAGCAATTTATAGATAGAATGGTCTGAGCTGGTATAACAAAAATAATGTTGAGTTGGGGGTGGGGCAAGAAATAATATGGATCAACTTTGATTTTTCTGTCTCCTTTATAAACAGTTGCTAACACAGTATTAATAGGAAACATAAAACCAATGCCAAAACTCATTTCCTATATTAAGAAGCGATCCCTGTTAATATATTAAACAATCTGCTCTTTTGCCAGATTAGAGATGTTCAAGTCTGAATCTTTTTCATACCAATGGGGTAGGGCACAAAATCTCCTATGAAGCCAATAGGCCACATAGTATCTTGCCACATTTTGGTGCTGGCAGGTAAGTCATTCACATGTTTTAAGTTGCACAAAAAGCCAGCAATGGAAATTTATTCTAGGCTCATTTTCCCAAGCTGTGTCACACTTTCTGCTAGTAAGAACAAGTTGGTATATTTGCAGATTGGGTACAACCACTAGGGAAGAAAAAGAATCCAGTTTACTTCAATGAGTAAAACAGAGAAAAGCTCAGAATGCAGGATCAGGATAGGTGGAAGTATTCTTGGCTCTAGAGAGGCGATTTCAGGCTCTGATTGCACCTGCCTTGGCCAATAGCATCAGCCTGTCATGCAGCTCCACATTTCTCTCTCCTTAGCCACCTTCCTCTTTCTCCAAACAACTCTCAGGAAAGAAGATCTATTATGATTAAAGGTACAAATCACCTCACGTATCTCAAATGATAGCCTCTTTACAGAATGAAATGGTGTGTTCTGCCAAGAGACATTTTTTTCCCCTCCTAAAGTTGTTTCAGCAATAATGCTTGTTTGGAAATTTCTAGAAGTGGTAACATCTGTGCTCCTGCTGGGTGGAGATGTCATCCCACAAACTTTGCTACAAGAAGCGGGTTTCTCTTGGAGAGAAAATAAAGTACCTGATCCTGGGTCTTAGTTTTAGCTCCCAGTATCTTCACACTCTGACCCACTGCACGTTCCTTCGAGCAGAGAGCTGCTTCCCATGGCTACCTCTTCAATATAAACTTGCTAACTAATCTCTTAGCAAACACTTGAAGGAAACCTGAAGGGAGGAAAAAGAGGCAGAGAAGAGAACAAAAAATGCGGCACAGATAAAGCTCAAGATACACTCAATGGGATGTAGAAATCTAAACTTAGTTCTACATGCAAGTTTTCTTTGGAAGAACTAGCCCTTCCAAAGAAGGACAGATATTTTTTTCAAACAATTATTTTATTTTCAGGACCCATTCCTATTCTGCAGTTTTCTTAAGAGCGTTGGTTCACTTGAAGATAAACTTCCTTGATTTTTTTTCTCCCTGTCAGTTGCCATGTGCCTATCCTCACAGGTATTTGTAAAGGTTGTCTTTTAAAATTGTCTTCTTTCAGTAATAAATCTTTTAGAAAGTTAACCCAGTGTGTGTACACACAAGGTAACTCTTCCTTAGAAATCTTTGCAAGAAGCCATTGTTAGAAATACATAATGACTTGTAGTCACTGATCAAAGAAAAAAATAAATCTTTTACCCCAATATGACTTTTTAAGATCAGAACCCCTGTTTCAATGGATTACAATGAAGAGGCTACTGACAATCTACTTATTTTCACAGCTCCATTTTATATGTTGGCTACACACACACACACACACACACACACACACACACACACACACACACACACACACACACACACACACCAGTAGCAGCAGCAAATGAAACCCAGGGTGTTCAAAGTTAAATCTTTTGAAATAAAGTGGGTATAGAGTGTTTGAAGACATAGTGTTTGGAATTTAAGTTTTAATATCTAGGAATAAACAGAGCATTAAATCAAGCAAAACTGTGACAAGGCCAATGTGTACAGGGACGATGCCAGGAAGCCATCTTCAGCCCTTTGTTCGCAGCTTAACAAAACTGTGCCGTCACACCACTTTAGTTCAACAGTGCCTGTCGAATGGGCATCAGCACATCAGCCAATGCCTGTCATACACACAGCCTGAAGACGGCTTGAAAGCAAGGGCTTATTCAACCCCCAAGTATACTCGGGAAGTGGTGAGGATTTTAAATCATCTAGTAAAGATACCAACACCCCAAACCCCCCCCAATGTGATGGGGATGTCCAAAAATAATTAGTCTCAAGAAAAAAAAGACCCAAAGAAAAATAATGGACTCAAAGCAAAAGAAGCCCTTTTGATATCTTTTTGCTTTTACAGGATTAATTGTAAAAGTTTTGCAATCATAGGATTTTCCTTAAAGTGTCATTCCCGACAGTCAAATCTAAGTTGAATGCCAATGCTATTTTAAAATGTTGCCAGGTTTTCTAGCCATAAACAGTTCTTACAGTATCAGGAGAGGAGGGCAATTTTTAACAAGGAAAATTCGCAACCCCCTATTACTCAAAGACATATCTATCTCTTGAAATAAAATTTTTGCTACGTGACTCTTTTGATGACCAAAATGCACCAAGTTCTGAATAGACAGTCTCCCGAGACCTGAACTCTGTGAGCATTTAATCTGCTGCAGAAGAAAATGTGAAAAAAAAAACAAAAACAAACAAACAAACAAATAAAAACACCCAAAGAAACCAAACCTGGTAAAGAGAGAGACTGTTAACTTCCACAAGTTAACCATCAAGTGTGTGTTTTTGGGGAGGAGGCTCAAACTACCTTATTTTTCTTCTTATATCACTGATCATGAGATTTGGCTTTCAAGCTTTCCCAAGTGTTGAGGAGGTGCCTAAGAACTTTGTTCCTGGTTATGTGAGCCCACTCCTCTCTAGGCATCCAATCAGAGTCAAGAAAAGTGCACAACTGGCATAGGGCTTGCAGAGCCCTAGTGGTAAGAACTGGCTGAAGGTAATTCTGAATCTCAACCTTTTAAGCTCCTCCAGGATGGTTGCCACTGAGATTCCGTACACACAAGAGTTGAAATTTCCTTTACCCTGAAGTTGAAAAGCTGGCGCGCAACCTCTTCCCCCATCTCTGTCTGTCTTTCACTCTGCTACTGTCAGTTTGCTGCCTGTACTTTAGCTGTCTCTTTTCCAGTCTCTACCCTGTCAGTTTCTGGCCTGCCAATTTCAACTTGAAGCTTGACTGGGCTGATTTGATGCAAATACCTCCAGGGAAAACCCTGAAACTGATGAACAGTTATGTCAAGTCGATTTTGCACCATCGGGAAAAGGTAACCTCTGTGAGAAAAAAAAACAACAAGGTTAAAGAGACAAGGGCTTTTCACGTGTAATACCTTTGCTGCACATCTCGTTCACTGTTTACCATCCCTCAGAAATTGTAACTGTCAGAATTAGTCCTAATTGCAGATGCGAAAGCTGCCATTATAATAAAAACAGAGGCAGTGCAGGCATTAAATGTAGCAGCCTAATTTGTGAGACTACAGAAAAGGTAGAGTAAATGAATATTTCATTACTTTAATTACCAGGGACTACTCTTTTCTTGCTGTCTTATGATAAGTGTTGCTGTAACTAGCAACAGCAAACATCCACTAAAACATAAAGTGCAATAATCGTCCTGCTGTCAGGATCACCGCTTTAAAATACGAGCTGGGGAAAAAATATAATGGTTTATCTATTTCTTAGAGATTGCAGAAGTAGGAGATGGAAATTCATTTAATGTCAGGGGGAAAAATGCACACACAAAGGCACCAGTAAACAGGTTTTAGGCAGAGAATAATGGCACTAAAAAAGCAGGTGGGGGGGTGGAGTGGGGGAAGGAACCCAGTGAACTGTACATGTGGAGTGGCAAGCCCTAATTCCGTAAAGTGAAAAAGTGGGAGCTAACAGTGTTTGTGTTTGTCAAAGGCCAAATTTTGTTTTGTGTTGCACAACACAATTGCTTGAGCATGAGAAAATAAAACTCAAGTGACTGGGGGAAAGACAAGAGGAAAGCAAGAGATTCTCAAATGATTAAGCAAAGGTGGAAAAAGTTCAAGTTGGCAAAAGTTTAGAAGCTCAGTCCAGTTCCATTTAAAAATGACTAGATAAAGCTTGCCAGGAAAAGGACTTTGCCTGCAGTTTCAGAATACTGATTCATAATTTGGGGGAATATCAATAATTACTCACCCCTGGTACCTTGAAAAAAAACCCATAGCATCTCTCTCTCTAAATGTCAGTTTCAGGTAAAAGGAAACTTGGTGAGGGAGGTGACTAAATTGTGGGAGGTGGGAAGTGGGCAAGGAGTGGGGGTTGTGGGTGAAGAGGTTACTGCGACTGGGTGAAGCCAGCCTGTCTCTGCATTGATCACTTTGTCCCAAGGGAGGTGTTTGTCCAGCATAGCAGTTTGACAGCAAAAACACTGGGGCCAGAAGCCCTCTCAAACACTGGGGCCAGAAGCCCTCTCAAAGTACCTACTGACACATAGCATTTTGTGGTCTTGGTTTCACCAGGCAAGGTTACCTCACACTTTAATCTGCACAAGTAGAAACCTCCACATTTCTAAATGTTCAGTAGAGCTAACTGCCCGCCTGTAAATATTACAAAGAGTGGGGGCCAGAGAGATAGCATGGAGGTAAGGCGTTTGCCTTTCATGCAGGAGGTCATCAGTTCGAATCCCAGCGCCCCATATGGTCCTCTGTGCCTGCCAGGAGCAATTTCTGAGCGTGGAGCCAGAAATAACCCCTGAGCACTGCCGGGTGTGACCCAAAAACCACAAAAAAAAAAAAAAAATATTACAAAGAGTGCTTTAAAAATGCTATCTTTAGTCAAGGCTCCTGACTACTGTTTTAAAAAAGCCATAGTCACTTGCAATCAATTTAGCAGCATTTCTGCCAAGGTGGGAAAAATTGAAAGAAAATTGGAAAACAGTTTATAATCTCAAAGTTTGTCATTTTTCCTAAATCATACACTTACAACGTAGATTAATATGTGCAAGTAAGTTCTATAAGAGTCATGTGGCATGAGGAACAGGTTTTATTTCTTGCCATCAGTCCCACCAAAAATGAACCCACAGATACTGTCTTTTATTTTTGTGAAAATGCATTTTATTCACAAGCCATAGGATTGTAGTGAAAGTTAGAGGGAAAGTACCTGAGCTGGGCTTCTAGTGTGTATTTGTATTTATGTGCATTGGAATGTATTTATTAGAGGCCAGGCTGAGTTTTCAAATTCCCACCAGCACTACAAAGGTGATGAGAAAACCTTTAGTGCACAACCATTTTGCTTAGAGATTTTTCCCTCTTAATGGGTCTATTTATTATGAAAACACAACTTACCAAGTTCTTTATATATAAACCTCACCTCCCAAAACTGAGAAATCTCATAATGTGAAACACTGCTATTGATGTGCTTGGTGTCTAAAATAGAAACTTAGGTACTTCCAAGAATAGGCGAATTGCAAAGTTTCTTTGATTACGGGTTGCTTAGATATATAAGACAAAAAAGTATATTTTAAACTAAGAAACTGTAACATTAGACACTGCACTTATTTAGATCAGCTGGCACTAAATTCCTTGAAATTTATTTATCAGTGTCAGGAAGAAAACGTCTCAGATTTTATAGAGCATATCTTAATCAGTGACCTAGTGTTGGTTACATATTTGGGGGAGGAAGGATCTATCACCTTGTCAGTGGTACCTTTCTTTCCTATAACTAATTACAGAAAGAAAGATGAAACAGTAGAGAAAGAAAAACATCACTGCTGTTACAGTGACATAGCTATTAAAGTGGACTTCTTTTTAACTTTTTTAATGTAGAAGATGTTTTAGCCTTTATGTCATAGAAACTCATTCATGACAATTTCTTGTTCCTGAAAGAATGTATGTGCTCACATCTCTATCACCTGACATGTTTCCACCTTATGAAATTTAAAATGATACCAAATATATTTTGTTTGTAATAAATAGTTAGCTAAGCTTTCCAGTTCTGCATTTATTCTTTGCTTGAAAGAATATAGTCCTTCAAGTGTAATTTAAAAAAAAAAAATTGAACTCCAAAATAGTCACATTCCAAATTAGGTCTCCGTCAGCTTAATGAGGAATATGTGTGAGTTTAAGTGAAATAGCAACTGAGAGAAATGATAAACAACTTAAAGATATATCACATACAATAGAATATGACATTTGAAATCCCACAGCTTATAGGAAAAGCTATCTGGAATCTAAATTTCATAGTGCTGACTTTAAAAGGGAAAAATTATTTGAAGATATGCACTAACGTTTCTGTATTGTCTCTAAATTTCAACAATCAGTTCAAATCTTATTTACTCAACTCCTCTCCCTAATAAAACAAAATTTATAAAATATCAAATCATTATGACAATTGCAGTCTCCGTCAAAAAATGAAAGCAAAGTTCAATCTGCTCCTTTGCAAAATATTTGTTCGCCTTACACGTGTCTCTTCTGTGGAAGTGTGGTTTTCAGAAGCCCATATTAATCTCTAAGCAAGACTGCAGATTTTCTAAAATGCCTATGATTTTCCCAGAAACCATACTTTCTTGGGTCACAAACACAGTGACTGATGCCATTGATCATCTTCCCTTTTCTCTTTTCAGCTTCTCTAACTCTCCTGTCAGGAGTCTGAAAAAATATGCACGGTGACTGCTGCTGAGGGGAGACAAAGTTTAACTTCTGGGTTGGCAATAGGAGAATAATTCATGAGCAGATTTCGAGTAAATGATATGATTTGCTAAATTTTGATCTTTGATTTATATTTATGTACTCCTGCTACTGCTAAGGTTTTGCCAACCTCAATTAGATCATGAATGAGATCATTTCAATTCAGCCCCCAAACTGTGACCTGACCAGGGTCTGAAAGTGTTCAAAAAGTCATTTTAGCATCTCTGATTTGAAAAGGAATACTGCATGCTTGTCGTTCATACAAATAACATAAAACTTAATTATTGGATGATTTGGCAGAGGACCTTCTTGCCAAACAACAGTCAATGCCAGCCACTGTGATGCTGGCAATGTCCAGGCTCCGGCACACAGCCCCTTGGATACAGCGTTTGTTCATTGTTTCTCAGGGCAAGATGCTTTCAAAGAGGCTCCGTGGATCTGGGAGGCAGGGTGCAACGCAAAGGGTGTGCCATATTTATAACTTCAGTTAAAAAATGCTGTCTCACCTAGAAGGGAAGTAGATCTGCGCTGTCAAATCACCAGGAGGCTGTGACAAAGGGAGCTTGCAGCCTGACACACGGTGTAACAACATAGCAAACACCTTTAATTCTGTCATGTCTCATACCCTTTACTTTCTCACACATTTGTGGCTGCTCGAACGTTGACACCTACACTCTTTCGAAACTAAATAAGGCAATCTTATTTAAGCCCAAATGCAACACCTGGAAAGTTATTCTGGTGCCCAGCAAAAAATAACCATTAACTCCTTCCTCTTATAAATGCCTCTCTGCTCCCCCCTCTACCCCCAAACCGGCTTTGGAAAGTCTCAAGTTGGTAACAACTGGACCTGAGGCTTGACTCTGAGGTTCACATGACCTTCTGAGTTGAGCCCCGGAGATAGGCTACACTTCCCTTTTGCAGAGATGCGAGGGCTGTGATAAAGTCACTGTCCAAACTGGCCCATTAGCTGCTTTTCCAGTGGAAGCCTTTCTTCAGCACAAACTTCTTCTGCTGTCTTTTATAGGAAGGAGAGAGCCCGGGCTGCTTCATTCCCTTTAGCTACTGTAGTCTAATATTTTAAAAGCTGGAAATGAGAATAGCTTTTCTAAAGATATTTCCTGGAATTTTTAATGCGCTGCCTTGATTTTTTTTTCCCTTGCCAATTATAAACCACCATTTGGAGGGCTTATGAGCAATGTAAGTCCACCTCATCTAATTAAACCACATTGTTTTAAAAGCTAGAACAGTTTTCATGTCTACGAGGCTTGTCTGAATAATAAACTGCTAGAGCCAGAATTCTGAATGTCTTTGGAGAGCCAGTATTTTATCTGTTGGACTCAACGGACCAGGCACTTAAAGAGTTAAGGAGTGTTCTCGCATTGCTGGGTAGGTTAATATCACAGCTGCCTGGTAAAGCATTATCCCAGTACCTCACTTAACAAAAGCCTCCTTTTGCAAACAGACTCCCACACCCACCCACCCCAAGTGTCCAAAGGTGTTTACTGAAGTAAATCTGCCTAAATCCTTCATTGCTTGGGTCATGGGGGTATATAGGAGGGGTGGAAGGTGTAGGAATAATCTCTGTTTTGTAAATTCTGTAAATCTTCTGGGAAAAAGGAAAAAAAAAAAAAAAAAAAAAAAAACCAACCACCACCAGAAATCTGTGTCACATGTTTCATGTACAACTTCTAATATCTCCACTGGTTTGGCTCTTAGAAAGTGAGGTCTGCCACAGTGCTTATCGGAAAGGCACCCTTTCCCAATGATTCCCTCTGCCGGGTAAGAGGCACTGCACTTCCAAAGTTTTGTATATATGCACATGTTCCTATGTGTTGTATGCATAAGCTAATTATTGAAGAGAAACTGTTGGTATCTTAAAAGTGGTTTCAGAAAGAGAAAAAAAAAAACACAAGACAGTTTAGGAGCAAGATAACGTGGCTGAAAAGTTGTCACGAGAGGTTTCAGCTCTTGCTGTGGTCTCATTCCAATACCATTAACTGCATGTTACTTTTGCATGTTGAAAATGGAGGCAAGTAACACAGCAAAACCTGACAGGTCCGCCTGCGAGGGTTGAAACAGTTCGCAGTAAGAAGAAGCCCTTTAGGCATAAACTTTCTCAAGAGAACATGAATACCACCAACCCCTCCTTACAAATCTTGAGGCATCCAGTTTGAGATACAAAAAAGGCTGTCATCTCACAAATGTTAAACATACTAAAAAAAATCTGAAAAAAGAAAAAAAGTATGGAGAAGGTGTGAAAAACGTGGCACTTTACAGCCCTCAAAGCATTTTAAAATAGAACAACTTTTCCCCCTAAAATTCTTTTCAGAGAATTTTTTTTTCTTTTTGGCTCATTTGAGAGTTTCTTTCTTGGCTTTTTTCCCCCTTTCATTTGAAAATATGAATTATCATAAAAAGTCAGGGGGAAAATGGAAAAGTCTTTTCCAGCATTTCCTGAAGATCTACCAGTGCGTTCAGCCTGGGTGGCAGCGTTTCTCTTTTATTTTCCCCAGGGGCAGACACCCATCCCTGAAATCAGAGCAGGGCCTCCAGAGCCTTTTCTCTCCTTCAGTAGCCTCCCAGCTCCTGCCTACACCCACCCCCATTGCCTCCTATCCCTGGGCTGATGGTAAACAATAAACTGTAGCCAAATAGTAGGCAGCACTCAAGAGTGGCAAGTCCACACACCTGACTTCAAGTCTTTTGCAAGAGAATTTGATCCCTCCCTGACACATTTACCTCAAGTGTTGAGGGGTGGCCATGAATAGTACAGACATGCCATCTTGTAACACTATATGCCTGTCAGGAGGGACAAGGCCTGATTGAGCATCAACTATATAAGGCTGGTAACTAGGGAAAGCCCAACAAACAGCCACAAACACCTAAGTTATTTTACTCAGTTACTACTCTCTCTCTCTCTCTCTCTCTCTCTCTCTCTCTCTCTCTCTCTCTCTCTCTCTCTCTCTCTCTCTCTCCCCTCACTCACTCTCTTTTCATCTTGGCTTTCTGTGGCAGAATGCAAATGGAGCCTGCCGGCGGTGAAAGGGCTGAATTGTGATTAAGAAGAAGAAGAGCTCCTTTCTTTGTTCTCCCCTCAGGGGATGTTTACTGGGAGAGACACAGCGGATCAGATATGAAAGGCATTCAGGTCAGCATTGATGTGAGCGAAAGTGAAATCATACCTAAGGCATTCAAAAGACCGCCGTGTCAGGGGTTCAGCTAACGGTGCAGCTACTGTGTGTGTCTTCCCGGAGAGGCAAAAATCTTTTCACAGACTGGTCTCTCTCTCTCTCTCTCTCTCTCTCTCTCTCTCTCTCTCTCTCTCTCTCTCTCTCTCTCTCTCTCTCTCTCTCATGAAATCATGCAAGTCCCCTCTCCTCCCCTGTTTACGTCCCACTAGATGACATTAGAGTTCTCCCCTGGACCACAGATTAATCAGGCTAACTTCTAATAACTGTATTTCTTAAATGATCCATCAAGACCATATGAAGTGAGGTAAAAATTATTTTCTTAAAGCACAAAGCAGGTGTATTCATGTGAGTGCTACATATATGCCTCCTAGGAAGGCCAAGAACTGAGTGAAGAGAAAAGTTTACAAATATATGTATGGTAAGCTTTCCCTCTCATCTCCCTCAAAAGACGAATACAAGATTAGAGACATACATGCAGTGTAGAAACAGCACAGAACACCTTAAAGCAAAATCCTTTATTTACTCTGTAACCACTAGTTACACTTTCCCTGAGAGCTTTCACTCTTATAGGACTGTCACCCAAGATAAAAGTATTCAACACATAGCTATTAAGACAGATTTCCATAAGATCTACAGATTATTACTGCTTTTCTTTTTAAGAAATGTCTGATGAAGAAATACTTGGATCTTATTTTTTAAAAGTTTACACTCCCCGCAGCCCACAAAGTCATTCAATAGATTTTCCAAGTGGAAAGCTGAGGCTGTTGGCATAAACAGAGCTATGTAAACATATACAAAACCCACAAATCACAGCAAACACACAAATAATGAGAAGGTGCCTAGATGTTTCATGTCTTAGAACTGAAAAAGGAAAAATCATATTTCATCTTTTGATTGCTAAAGAAAGAAAAGAAAGAGGGGGCACTAGGGCTATATTTATTGGTCCTAAGTCATCTTGTGCTCTGAATTTTTTTCAACCTTCAACATCTTGGCTAAAAAGCATGTTTGGGCTTATGCTCACATCTGCTTTTGTGGTGACATTTAATTCTGTATATTTTCAACTAGTGTTTCTGCATCACAGATTTTCCTCCTTTATCTTTGTGCTCTAAAAAGACAACCAAAGAGCAATCAAAAAGGTGTCTGACTTGGCCATTCAGACAATTGCCCCCTTGTGGGAATGCAGGAATGAATGGTACAGTGGACACCCCAGCACCATTGACGTTATAAACATGTAAATGAAACACATTAGGGCAGACAATCAATTGTCTGTGAGCATTGCAGACCTGCACTCCTTCTCTCTGTGACAGGCACAAAATAGTGTCTACCTTGGGAAGCCATGGTGCTAGAGAGGAATAAGACAAAGAGTTCTCTTTCACATAGAACAAAATGCACCTTAAAAGCCTTGGAAGAATGCGGATGACAAAAACTGTTGTAAGGAAAAGAAGCTCCCACATCTTGGAGTGAATAAACGCTGCACTGCTAGAGAGCTAACAACCCCTTCTTTTACCTTCAGGATAGGGACGCTTTTCACCCTTCCCACTTCAGAAAAAAAAAAAAATCCTTAATAGAGCAAAAGAAGCAAGAGAGGGTCTTTGATAACCTTTTGGAATTTCTTTACTTGGAGCAAATGAAGCAAGCAAGAAAAGAATCATCTGAAACATGACATTGCAGTTTAGTAGGGAACTTCAATCTTGGCTTTATTCTTATTTGGAAATAAATGCCTGAAGACCCGGGTTGCTTTTTATTTGGCAACAGAGAAACAATGTAAAGTTTAAAATTCTTCACCCACCCTCAGCTCTGGTGGAGTATCATGCTATGCAGTGGATGCCAGGAGGCTAGTGGCTCTGCTATGAAGTAAGGCTTGATTCTACCCCAATTGACTTCGTTTTTCCAAATCACAATAAAACAAATAGATCAGTCTAACTACTAAATACATAGCCCCCAGCCGTGTGTGTGTGTGTGTGTGTGTGTGTGTGTGTGTGTGTGTGTGTGTGCGTGCAGCGAGACAAAACTTGCAGAAAATCTCCATTGAGAGTAAAAGATGGAAATGGATGTCTTTGGAGAACCCTCAGAACTGGTACCTGTCACACAATCTGCCTCTGAGTGCTTTGAGAGTCAGCAAAACAGGCTGCCAATCCAATTGACAAAGCAGGAATCTTGGGAGAAAAAAAAACCCACCAAAACAACACAACAACCAACAAAACAAAACAACAACAAAAACGCTTTCCACTCTTGCAAAGGTAAGGAAGTCTGAACCCTGAACTAGCTGTAATCCAGAGGAAAGTTCTGTCTCAGTGTTCCAACCAGAACAACTCTTTTTTTTTTTTTTTTTTTTTTTTTTTTTTTTGGTTTTTGGGTCTCACCCGGCAGTGCTCAGGAGTTACTCCTGGCTCCATGCTCAGAAGTCGCTCCTGGCGAGCACGGGGGACCATATGGGACGCCGGGATTCGAACCGATGACCTTTTGCATGAGAGGCAAACGCCTTACCTCCATGCTATCTCTCCGGCCCCCAACCAGAACAACTCTTAACTACCTCAAACAACTCTCCTCTCAGGCTGGGGAACCAAGAACCACTTCCTAAAGAAGGAGGTGATTGTATCTCTTTTTTCTATCTCATGAAAGCATCTTTGAAACAGAACAACTGAACCATCCTTCATTGCCTCTAAGCATAGCCACCAGCACCTTACTCCTTTTAAGAAGTGGTTAGGAAGAAGGGCTTATCCTAAACAGGGATAATCATTTCTACTCAACTGATTGTTTCTACTCTAGGACACAAAGCCTTGCAAACAGCCAACTTTATTCCCCCCTTATTTTTTACCACCGAAAATCGGAGACCAAAGGCATTTGTAAAAAAATAAAAAATAAAAAACTCTTTCAGCTCCCTTCAGTAGCCCCTAACACTTGATCCAAAACTTTAAAGAACAATCAAATCGCACTTTTCTTTCTTCGGTTCCTTTTCCTTCCCACTTTCTAGTTTACTTTTCTTTCGAAAGACTTCATTTGATTTTTATTTATAACATGCATATGAATAAGTGTAAATTTTTTCTTCTTTTGGAGTCTGATGTTGGGAGGCAGTGGGTTGGGGAACCAGACCCTCCATGCCAGCCAGGCTGGGAGCATCCCCAGGAACTGATTCCGAACTGGGGGCAAAGCCACAAACTTTGTAAGTTACAGTGGGGCCTGTGCAAGGCCAGTGGGAGGCAGCAGCCAGGCATGTCCTGCTCTGAGCACTTCTGTCTGTCAGAAGACAGCCAAGATAGCCGGGTATAATCAGGGGAAGAAGGGGGGGGGGGGGCTTGGTCCCCTCCTCCAACTTCAGTGAAAGTGTTACAAAGTGAGTCAGGAGACTGAGGATCATCTGACTCAACTTTCTTGAAACCAAAACACATTCTTTTTCTGAAGGCAACTTGCTTTCTTTCCTCCTGCCTCTCCCTGTTCCCCCCTTCCCTTATGCACACCTTATTTTCTGGGAGGAGATTTCATCTCTTCTATGCAGGAGAAAGGAGCCTGTTTGCTCTGCATTAACTTGGCCCTGGCACTGTCTTTACTAGGCATCTTGCTGGCCTACGAATCTTGAAAGCTTAATTTTAGATTCTGATTTCTCTGGTATTTTCCTCAAATTGCTTTCTCCTTTGCTTTTTAATAATCTTTCCAATGCTGTCTTCTAACCCCAGTTCTTGACCAAGCTTTCAAACACGCACACACGCGCATGCAGCACACACTACTTTACATGTTTTATCTCCTTGTCACCTTAATCTATATATACACTGTTGACTTCATTAAAATTATATAAAGTGCCATTCTGGTTTCCTGGATGTGCATCTCCCCCGCCTCTTTGCAGCTCCAACGCTATGATTAGTATTGTCATTATTCCTTTCTAGGAACTTCTATATGATTTTGATAAGCATCATCATATTTAATGTTATCAGCAAAGACACAAGCTCAAAAGTGACATCTTTTCCATGAATCCAGAAAAGAAAAAAAAATCCACTCAGTTCAGATAAATCCTGGCAATTCCCAACGGGAAAGGCATTGGATACGTGCTTGATGAGAAAGAAAATGAAAAGGGAGGGGGTGAAAACTCTTCTACCTGCTTTTCAAAACCAGGGCACTGCTCAGTCAGATTCAACCCCCCCTCAAAAATATCAGTGACAATTAACCAAATCATACCATGTTTTTTCCAGAGATTTTTGGCAAAAATTAGAAACAGGTAGTCCTAAAAGTTAAAGAGACGCTGTAAGCAATAGATAGGCTCACGGGTGAGCATTGAGAGTTTAGGCTAAATGCCTTAAAATGTGCAATCTAACTTTCCAGTTCGGGGCTTTCAGGCTTCTCCCCAGGTCAGAACCAGGCACGGAGGCAATACTTGCAGGACACAGGATTAACACCTCACCACTCCACATACAAAGCCCCCCACCAAAAGCGAACCTCTCTGCAAATGTCTTTCCCTAGAGTGTCAGGAAATCTGGAGTCCTCCAGTTTCGGAGGATCTGGGCTCTGGCCTGATCTCGCTGTTTGGGGCTGGTCTGGGAGCAGTGGTGGCAAAATCCAGAAGGAGTAGAGGAAGCAGGCAAAAAGAAACACACTGAAGTATCTTTTGCAAAGGAACACTTCTGGGGACATGCTTTTCACCACATTCTCTTGTCTTTCAATAAATGACAGTTTAACTTAAGTGGGGAGATTCCTTGATACAAAGCTTTTATTATCCAGTTGATCAGCAACAGCAATATGTTTTAGGTATTTGTAAGGTTGGGAAGAGCCCCACAACGGACATAGTTAATATTTAATAAAAGGAACAGAGGGAGGGGCAGAATTAAATGTAATTTTGGTGTCTACTAAATTAACCTGAGATTGGAGAAAAGGTCTTCTGTGTAAGGACCACCCTTAAATAACGCCAGACACTAAAGTGAATGAAAAATCAGAAAGGGTGGGAGGAGGAGAAGGAAGAGGAAGAAGAGGAGGAGGAGGAAGAAGACGAAGAAGACGAAGACGAAGAAGAAGAAGAAGAAGAAGAAGAAGAAGAAGAAGAAGAAGAAGAAGAAGAAGAAGAAGAAGAAGAGCAGCAGCTTAAGGGGAGCTTGAACAGGATCTTGGGGAAGCAGCTCAGACTATATTAATGTAGTGTGTGTGTGTGTGTGTGTGTGTGTGTGTGTGTGTGTGTGTTTAATATTAAGCCAAGCAAATAGATCAAAGGCAGCACAAAGGGAAAAGGAGGATAACGTAACGAACAGTTTCTGAGTAAAATTCTTCTATCACTCCCCCATATGGCCCGACACCTCCACCACAAGGAGAGAGAGAGAGAGAGAGAGAGAGAGAGAGAGAGAGAGAGAGAGAGAGAGACAGAGAGAGAGAGAGACAGAGAGAGAAGAGACAGAGAGAGAAGAGACAGAGAGAGAAGAGACAGAGAGGAGAGGAAGAAAGAGGAGAGAGAGGAAGAAGAGGAAGAGAGAGGGAGAGAGAAGGAGAGAGAAGCTTCATTCGTCTCTAATCAAAATTGTCTCCTCTTTGTGTTTCCCTTCGCCCTGCATCCCGCACTGCGCCCCCAACCGCCCCCTCCCGGGCCCGCAGCGCTCCGGGGCAGCCCGGGGGTGCGCGCGATTGTCTCCGCCAGAGGAAAGTTGCTGCAAGTGGACCCGGGCGGTCCCGGGGCGCCGCGGACCCGGCGTGCGGGAGGAGGCCAGAGGCCAGCCGGGCCGCTCCGTCTCCCGGGTCCGGCTCGGGGGCGGGCGGCCGCGCGGTCCGCGCCGAGGTAGGGGACTGGAGCGAGGAGGGAACAAGAAGTTTCCTTGGCCTGTCTGGGCAGCCTACCGGTAGTTGGCGAGTTTTGTTTTGTTTTGTTTTCTTTTTCTTTTTCTTTTTCAACTTCCTATCCTCCACCAGCCAAAGGCTCTCCGCCCCCGGGCGGCACCCTCTTGGGTCCCCCACTCTGGCTCCCCTCCCCCAGGCACCTTCTGCGCTCTTGCCAATCACTTTTCCCTTTTATTCCCACGATTTTGTTGGGGGAATGGGTAATACCTAGGGCTCTCTCTCTCTCTCTCTCTCTCTCTCTCTCTCTCTCTCTCTCTCTCTCTCTCTCTCTCTCTCTCTCTCTCTCTCTCTCTCTCTCAACTGTCACTCCCTTTCATCTCCCATTTCTGTTTCAAGAGACCCTGAGCACTCCCCTCATTTCCTTCCCCTCTCTGGGCCGGGATAACGGGGCTCTCCCCCAGACCATGTACAAACCACCCGATCAAGTCTCCCTGACACCCCTCAGTTCCGTCCCCCACTCCCCTCCCCTCCGGCTTGGAGTCCGAGCCCCGCTGCTGCCCCGAGTCCGCACGGACCCCGCCAGATTCCCCCACGGCAGGCAGGCCGGGTCCGGGTCCAGGTCTGGGTCCGGGTCCGGATCCCTTCCACCCCGCCCGGGCTTCGTGCGCTCCGGGCCGGGCCGGGCCCCAGCGTCCGCGGACCGTTACTTGCAAGGCGCCCGGACCACTCCGGCAAGAAACTTTGCGCCTCCAAGCGCCCTAGCCAAGGGGGGGTCCCCCCAGGGCACGCTCGCGCGCAGCTCCCCCGAAAGCCTCCGCCTCCCGCCCGAGGGGCTCTCCCGCACGCCTGTGGGCTTCCCGGGCCCCCCGTCCGTCCGTCCGACCCGCCCCAGACGCACCCGCAGCCTAGCCGGGGAGCCGGCGGGCCGGTGCTGGCGGAGCCAGGGCTAGAGCTAGAGCTAGAGGCGGAGGTGGTGGGGTGGGAGGGGGGTTAGCGTTAGCTCGGGTCCCAGCCGGACCCCAGCGCGGCTCCAAGAGCCCCCCGGCGTCCGACGCTCACTTTGCGGGGCACTTTCCCCAACTCCCCCGCCGTGCGGTGGCCGCGCGCGCTGGGCGCTCCGGCGCCGGCCACGGAGGGAGAGGCTCGCCCGCCCTCCTCGGTTCCCTTTTCACCCCCTTTTCTTTTCCCACCCACCTCCAGCTCTCCGGGTCTCGGGGTTGCAAAGACGGCCCGGTAAAAGTTTTGGGGTTCGGGCCCGCTTCTTACCGTTTTTCCTCCTGGGATTGGCTTGTTTGCGCCTCTTGCACCGGGGGCCATCCGCCATGATCGGCTGCTTCATTGATAAGAGCGGATCAGATGGCAGCGGTTCGCATGGACTCGGCGCCCTGCTTCGGCAGCACCACCAGCACGCAGGCTCGATCTAGCAAACCAAACAGAGCGACAATGTGGGCATCGCCCGCGCCCATTGAAACAGCGCGCGGCGGGCTGGGCCGCCCAGGGGAGCCGGGGCCAGGGCTCCGGCGGGCGGCGAGCACCCATCCGCACCCCACACCCGCCCCAACCTCACACACACACGCACAGACACACACCCCAAAGCAAAGCGAAACTTCCAAGGCCCCCCCTCCCCGCACCCCACCCCCCCAAAGCTTGGGTCCCCGAGGCGCTTTGTGTGTTGTTTGTTACTGTTGGGTTGTGTTGTACCCGCGAGCCAGGAGGGATGAAGAGAGACAAGAATTAGATCTTCCAAATGAGTCATAACTCCTGACCGTTAGGAGGGAATTGCACACACACACACACACGCGCGCGCGCACACACACACACACACACACACACGGCCTTACAGTAGGGCCCAGCTTGACTTAGGGCAAGGCGGACGGACCCCTTTCCTCCTCCCGAAAAGTCCTCACTCAGCCCCGGCTTGGGGAACTTGGGGGGTGAGGTTAAAGCTTTTGCTTTTTTGCTTTTTTTTTTTTTTTTTTTTTTGCACTCATCTGGTCTTTCCCCCACCCACCTACCCACCGCACCCCACCCCATTTCCCCCAGAGGAAACAAACAAACAAACAAACGCGAAACAGCCCCCCGGATGAAGCACACTCCTCGGGCAAATTGATAATAGTCATTATAGGAAACCCATTCGCCCCGAGTTCACCCTCCTCCCTCCCCTCCGCTTCTGGAGTTTTCTTGGGGACCGACTCTTCTTCTGCCTGTCTCCCACCCCCAAATGAAGATTTCCCACCCCCCCACCACCCCATTTCACGCCGCAATAAGAAATAGAATTGTTATAAGCCTCTTTGGGACACTGTCCTTCCCCACCCCAACCCACCCCACCCCCGCATACTTGGGCAATATTTACTTTAAGTATCCCCAACCACCACCTCACTTACACACATGCTCCCCCTCACTGGTTCCCCCTTAAGTAGTTTCCATAGGAAAAAAATACATACATATATATATATATATATATATATATATATATATATATTTTTTTTTTTTTCCCCCTTCAAGAAAGGAAAGAGAAACTCCAACCGCGAAGGCAATAATACTTTTTTTTTTTTTCAGCACGACTAAATGGTCGTATCCTTTCTAGCTTAGAAACTTTTATACCTAAAAATCGAGAGAGGCGCTGCATTTTTTTTTTTCCTCCTTCCCAGCTGAAACTGTCAAAACTTGGAGAAAGGGAACCTCCGAAGCAGGCAGGGCCAGGAGAATCCCCGAAACTCCATGGAGGTTGGGAAGACGCTGTGCCTCGAGGATTAGTTTAAACAGGGGCTATAAAAGATGTAACAGATGCAAACTGTAATACAAGGGCCATTAACCCTTCCTCTGCCGAGCACACTCCGTCGTTTCTCGCTCTCTCTCGCACCCCCCCCCTCCCGCCCCGCACCTATTGTCTCCAATGCTGGAAGCTTTGAGGAAAACCTGGAAAGTGAGTATCAGTTTCCACACATTTGCTGAGAGGAGTGGGAGGTGGGGGGCAGCGAGAAAGGGAAGTGAATGATTTAGAAAGCACCTTGAATTGAACCTAGGCACTCCCGTTAAGAGACTTTTCGTGTAAGTTTGACACATTTGGTCGTGTCTTGGCTCTCTTGCTTTGACATTGGTGGGGAAAAATTCTGAAATAAAGAAATGGTCACACCAGTGGCTGGGATGAAACAGCTGGCCTGTCTGTCTTCCTGCTGAGACTTACCCACCATTGCATATAAATACATGTTTAATAAAGTAAGCTGCTAGTTTTATGAGCATGTGGGTATGGAAGAGGGAGAGAGAGAGGGAGAGAGACAGGGCATTTGTGCAGTAAACTTTATCTTTTGCTTGTTATTTCTAACTCTGGAGTTAGTAATCTTGCCTTCATCATTAGAGAGGGAGCATGTAAAATATATAAGTAGGTGGGAGATAAACATATTCATGTTAACCAGGCTCACCACGGTCCCTGGGAACTCCTGTTTCATCTCTCGACTTTTTTAGTGCCAAAGTAGGGAATGGGATCTTGCCTGTGTGTGTCTCTTGTGAAATTCGTGGCTCCATGACTTAGCCATTCAAAATGGGATTTCAAGTTAGCCTTAATTTCAAACCCTGCTATCCTGACAGCAGTTTTCTTCCCAGCTGTAGTGACCCCCCCTCCCTTTACTTTGGTAAACGACTCAAGCTCCATGAGGACTTTCACTTCTTTATTTATTATCACAGAAGTAAGGTGTTACTTCACATATACACACACACAAAGAATAAAATAAAGAAATGAAACTCGCTAGGCAGACAAAAACAGGCAACTTTTTGCTTAGAAAACAGCGTTCTCCTCTGGGAAACGATGAACTGCCATGTCTAAGAGAAAGAACTTGTCCCCAAATTCGGTCGGTTGGTATCAATTAAGTTTTGTCATTCTAAACAGGTATTTGCCAAGTTTTAATTGCTAACTACAAAGAATTGGAACTCGCTGAAAAAGCAGACCACATTCTCCTCATCTCTTGAAGAGTTGTTTATTCTAACCTTCCAATTCTCAATAAAACTTTCTGGGCAGCCAAAGCTACCTTTGGTTACCTGAATGCACAGGTAGTAGGCAAATTATGGAGGGGAGGGAAAAAAGAGGAAAGGGAAGGAGTTCAAATGGGAGTGTGGGAGAAATCAAAGAAGTCACTCCTGGGAAAAGCTTTGCCAGAAAAGAGCTAAACCCACCTGAAATTCCTACTCACATTCACTCCTCACTTCATACTTCCATCCCCACTTACAAAGAAAAAATATCATAAAAGAAGAGCAGGGGGGAATGACCAAACCCAAAATGAATAAAAAAGGAGAGAAAAGAGGGGGAAAAAAACCTACCTGTGAAGTCTTGTTTGTAGTTTTGGCCAGAAATGGTGAGAAGAAAAAGCATGAAGAAGCCGCGAAGTGTGGGGGAGAAAAAAGGTGGAAGCGAAGAAACAGCTCCCGGAGCAAACTGTGCAAAACCTCGCCAAGAGTGTCGGGAGGCAGGACCGTTATTCCTGCGGAGCAGGTTAGAACTGATCTCTTTTGGCCACTCCAGGAAACACAAACCTGGGGACGGACTGACGTGTTACGCCTCTTCTAATGACATTTTTTTCTTTTTCTTTTCTGTAGGAGAGAGAGAAGAGACCCTGAAACACGCGCCACCTATCTTTGTGGGGAGGGATAATTGAAGCGCCCTGAGCGTGAGCATCATGTGAAAACGTGATCGCCAAGTTTCTCTCTGGGAAAGGATCTGGGATAGATTATACCTTGAAGTCTCCGCAAACGCTTTAGTGGAAGAAATGAAATTCCACCTCCCTCCCTTCCTCTCTCTCTCCCTCCCTCCCTCCCTCCCTCCCTCCCTCTCGCCTCCCTCCCTCCCTCCCTACTCCACGCCCCCTCCCCCCCCAGCCTTTGGCATCATTATCCTCATCACTAAATCCGACAGAGTACAGGGCGGAAAACGGTGCACACCATTCACAGAACTGGAGAACTCTAAGGGGCGAAAGTTAAAGGGAAAGATCCTGAGTCCTCAGTCCAGATCGCCTCATCTTGACCAGCTAGCTCTAATGATCAGATGGGAGATGCTCATTAAGTTGTGTGGATTCCTTATCACGGATTCTGGAAGCTAAATTCTTTGCCCTTTCTCTTTATTTTTGATTTTAAATTGGGGTGGGGAAAGTGGATGCATGTAAGCTGCTGCATCTTTGTGTGTGTGTGTGTGTGTGTGTGTGTGTGTGTGTGTGTGTGTGTGATGACTTTCTGGATTGGATCCCAATACTAAAAAGTAGCTTGGATTTTATTTTTTAAAAGGGTCTCTAAGTAAATCAACAGAGAGCTCTCTGCTGCTCCCAGAGATCTCACTACAAAGTCTGGGAGTGTGTGGAGGGAGGCAAGAGAAGACAGGCCATAGAGGAACTTAGCAGGGAAGGAAGAGCCTGATATTAAACGGCATGGGGTCTAAGTTTGGGAGTATATATATTTTTGATATTGCAATTAAAGGAAAATTAAAAAGAAAAGACTCCACCTTTGCTCTGAAGGGATTGGTTATGTAAATATGAAAGGGATTTCCTGGAGAATACAGCTTTCTACTGTATGGTTAATTAAATAATCACTCAAAAGCTTCCAACGTGACGCTTCTGTCGTAATCCAATCAGGTTACATAGGTCCTAAACAAGAAAGATATTTTCCACATCTGGAAGTCAGCAATTTAGCAAGTACTGCACATTATTAACCAATTCAGAGCCCACTTCCCAGGGGAATTTTTTTTTTGAAGTTTAAGTGTTCTTAACCAATGCTCTGCTGTTTTGTTAATCAAAAAGCTGGTTTACACTGCACATAATTGGAACTAATATAGAAGTAAATAAAGACAGCCAAATTTGGGGATGCTGAGCACAGGCATTTATCGGAAAAGGAAGAAATTTCTTAGCCTCCAATAATTCAAGCTCAATTTCTTCAAGAATTGTGAGGCTCCCTTACTTCCTTTTGAAAGTGAATGTACTTGAGATTCTATGAACACAAATATACTTCCAGTCCTTACAGGCTTTGATTTTTCCATGCAAAGGTAAAGGTGTGAAGAGGACTAAAATGTAGCCCTCTCCCAATTTTTCTGCTTTCTATTCTTAGTGGGTTCTAGTCTCAGTTTTTAGTCTGAGGCAATCTGAAACAAATAATACCCTGATCTAACACTAGACTTTTCCTTATATTAAGATAAAGTGCTTTGAACTATGCTTTGAATGTTGTGCCTAAAGCAAGACTTTGAATGCAAGAGTCCTGGCAATTGCACTCAGAGGAGGGAAAGAAAAGCCAACCACATGGGTTGCCACATCCACACTCCCAGAGATGCTTGGAGTTGTGTTTTGTATGTTCATTGGGGGGAGGGGTGGGAATAGTGAAGAGAGTCACCCAGTAAGACCAGTCTGTTCTTACTGTAGGGTGCAAGAAAGTAAATGTTCACAGATTCACCTCTTTCCTAATTTGCTTGAATATCAACGACAATGAATGAGAGGAGCTGGGAAAATTACTCTTTTCCTGTTATTATTCTAACAGATAAAACTCTTACAAGAAGAGAAGCATTGACAACTGACAAACTAAAAATAAAAAAGAAAGAAGAAAAGCAGGAAGAGGGAAGGAAAGAAGGAAGGTAAGGAAGAAAAAAGGAAGGAAAGAAGTATTCCCAGCAGGGGTCAGACACATTTTCCATTTTTAAGCTTTCTGAAATTTATGTCTCTATATTAATACATATATATGACTCACCAAATTTCTCCTCTGAGATTTAATTTCTGTTATTAATATCCTCCCTTTTCTCCTTTACCAAACTCCCCATTTTATTTATTTATTTATTTATTTTTTAAAAGTCAGGCTGTCTTTCCTAAAAGTTTGCTTTTTATAAAGGCTCCCGTTTCGCATTCTCAGGAAGAAACAGCTCTTTGAATGGAGGAAATCTAGGTTGGTGTTAAGACTTGCAGAAGCCTATGTAGCCACTGGAGATTTTAAGCACCGGGACACAGTCACAGTCAAAGCCTCAGGTCAAGGGATCCAATCAGACAGTTAACAAATCACTTGTCTTTATTATGTATATTAATGTCAGGTTCCTTAGGATCTGACTTTAAAAAAAAAAAAGAAAGAAAGAAGACTTAAGTATTTCCATGAAAAACACCTAATCATCTGATTACTCTGGGTTCAGTAATTGTTCAAGTGGCTGGGGGCAGCCTTAACACTTAGCACTAAGAGTTCCGACACGCAAGTATTTGATTTGGGGTTAAAAAAAAAAGAAAAGAAAAGAAAAAAAGAAAAAGAAAATAAGAGAAGACAAGCACAAGTTCCCCGTTAAGGTGGATACTTGGATGTTGGCACGGGGCAGGATCCCCACGAGGGGTGAGTGCACCCGAATGTTGCCCTCTGCACCCCCCTCTCCGCCCCCATCCCGCGCCTTTGCCTAACACGCCCCTGGCACTCCGCCCCCCACCCCAACCCTTCATTTGCCCGGGAGACTTCCCACCAATGCAGAGAGAGTGGAAGGAATCGGAGGAAGCTGGAATAGAAATTTGTTCCGAACACTCCCTCAGTTGCAAGGCCGGGTCGGGGACAATGGGGGATCCAGGGATCAGCACGACGCCGGGGGAGCGCTGGACACAGGACAACAAGTCCAGAGAGCACTGGGGGGGCTGCGGGCTGGAGATCTGCGACTCACACTCGCTCAGCAAAGGCATCGCTGCCTCCCAGTTGTTTTCCCTCTTAATAATCCATTTCGAGATTAACGCCAACGAAGGGGATTAAAACAGCAGAGACACGCAAACGTTGAAAGAACAGAGCCATCCACAGTGGGGGCCAGCTAGATTACCTTCTTTAGGGTCTCTTTGGGGGGAAACAAACCGCCTCCCCCCAGGATGCCCTCCTCTACTCAGGCAGAGTGAAAAGAGGCACTTTTTGCCTTCCAATTCCTTCGCAGCCACGACCTGTCCGCCCGTTTCACCTCTCCTGTCATTTTTCTTAACTTTCACAGCCTCTCCTGCCACTCTCTCTCCCCTGTCCCCAGCGCCGTGGCCGACTCAGGGACACCAAGAGTTACCATGTTTCTGCTTTGAAACACACAGGAATTCGAATTTGGCCACAGTTAATGATTTTTTTTTTTTAAAAAAGAGCAAATTCTGTTTATTTTGTACCAGGGGAAGGGAGGGAGGGGGAAGCCTATATTCTCGTTCTAAAACGGACTTGATCATTTGAACTAGAGGAATGATTTCGACCCCGTGTTGCTGCACAAAAAGGTGGGCAACTTCTTTAGAGTTGTTTAGCAAAGGGTGATAAGGAGGGGAGTGGAACCCCTGCCGTGTGTGTGTGTGTGTGTGTGTGTGTGTGTGTGTGTGTGTGTGTATAAGGAGGTAGGGGACCAAGTCTTAGTCCAAAGGCTTTTTCACGTGCAAACTCAGAATCCAATCCTTTCGGAGTTGAGACTAGGAAAGTAGGGTAAAAAAAAATCTATTTTTTTTTTTTTAAAAAACCATAAGCACCTTTCTGAGAAGCCCCTTTTTTTTTTCCAAGCAAAATCAAAAAAAACGGGACCAGAGAACCTCATCAACCCTTCCGTAACATCCCTGCTGCGAGGCCCCGCGGGTTGTGGAATCTGGCACGTCACCTGGTCCCAGCAGGGCGACCAGCTGATTGGGGGGGGGGTAAGGTGGGGGGGGGTTTCGTTTCACTCTCTTGTATTTTATATGATTTTTTTTTTTTAATTTTCTGTAAGTTCAGACTGTCTCTCGAGAGGCTTCAGAGCAGACGACCCAGCCGGCGTCTTCTCCTCCACTGACCAGAAGGAATCAGCAAAAACTTCAAGACTCCAAAATCAGCGTCTTAATTGATTGATTCAAAAGCCAGGTCTGCTGGGCGCGTCCCCCCCCCCCCACTCCCCCACTTCTGGGCTCGCTCTGCCCTCCTCCACCTTACTCCCCAACTCCCCCCCCCCCTCTTATTTGATCTCTGGGTAAGTAAGGCCCAGCCGCCTAGGCAGAGGAGAGGAACACATGGGGTAGGGGTTAGGGGGGTCGGCCCCCCCCCCCGCCCACCAGCCCTCCCCCCTCGGACCTGTCCCCTTCCCGGGAACCCCGCGACACCCCCCTCCCCCGGAGGCCCCGCCACCCGGTCAGCTGACCTGGCTTTGCTCTCTCCCCCCCCCCCCAACTCCCCGCCTGCCGCCCCGTTTCCGGTCCCGGGGGTCCCCGGGCTGGGCACCGTGCGGGAGTTGCAGAAGCTGCCGCGGCCGGGAGGTGATGCCGGGGCCCGATTAGCATGAGAAAGGCTGTGCCTGTAAAAAGCCTCCTCCACGCGACTGTCAATCTCACCCAGGGGGCTGGATGGCGGGGGGGAGAGGAAAAGGGGCCTGTAGGAGTCACCAGAAAACTTGGAGTAAGTTGCCAGCGACGCAGGCCTAGGAGGTGGTGGCTTGCGTCTCAACTTGGAAGGCAGTGGCGTTCTTTCGGGGCGCGGACGCCAGCAGCAGTCTCGCCTGGGAATTGCAAACCCCAAATCCTTCTTCCCTCCTTCCCTCTTTCCCTCCCTCTTGCCCGCCGTCCAGCTTTCCCTGCCCTTTATCCTTCTTTTCTTAAAAAATTCTTTCCCAACCACTTCCTCTATTTTCTTTTTCTTTCTGCTATCTCTCTCCTCTCTCTCCCTTTTGCAATCTCTTGTTGGGTTTCTCAACCTTCCCTCTTCCACCTCGCTCTGATTCGGTTTTGCGGCCCCTAGGGAATCCCAGTTTCTCCTTTCGTGCGAACAATTTCATGTTTTATAGGTGAATGATGGACCAGCAGGAGAGCAGAGACGCCCTGATTTAAAAGATCTTCCTGGGTCTTTCCCAAAAGCAAGTTCATCGGGTGTTTTGTGAAAAGCACCAATATCAAAAATAAAGTAAAATACCTCAGTCATTCTAATGCCCTCTTTTTTTATTTTTCTGAATGGCACCAACTCACTTGGACTTTAAAGGAAGATTTGCCCCTCTCCACACTACCTTGGGAAAACCCGAAGAACGTTTGGCCCAGGGAAATTCTTTATAGAGTTTAGGCGATACGAAAATATATTTTCACATATGGTACTAATGGATTGCTTAATAGAGTTTAGAAGACTGCAATAGATGATGAAAAGAAACGTAAGATGCTTTTTAAAAAAAGATTACTATTTAGAAAGTGGAAACAATTTCCAAAGCATCCCATGCCCAACAAAGATTAATAATAGTTCTGAGAGAAACATCATGTCTTGTATTTTGTCCTGTGCTCAGCCAAAGCACAGCTTGAGCTGTGGGGTTCCTTGGGCAGTTGCCTGGTTATCAGGTGAGTGAATGCAGAACTTTGTCATGAATGTGACTGTTGTTTTTTTTTTTTTCTTCTTCTTCAAATTTTCTTATCTTCCTCTCTTTTATTTGGGGTACATTTGTTGTTCTATTAAAATTCAGAACGTGCATTTATTTACAATTTGTTCAGTTTGTTGAATTCTTTAACTTGTTAGAAGTCAGTTGAACATGTAGATTAAGCCCTCTTTTTAGGGCCCCAAAATAAAGATACATGAGAAAGATGCCTTTTATGCTTCATAATTATTAATTGACATTTTATGATGAATAATTAATCCTTTGAATAATTTTGGTATCTCTGATCTGAACACATATTTGCATATCTAATGCTTGATTTTAAATATGTGGTTTTACCCCAAAAATCTATTCTCTCAGGACTAAGAAACAAAGTAACATTTTAATATGCAATTTCCCTTGAATACTTGAGAAAGTTCTAGATATACTATTCTTTCTAGATATCCATACAACTTCTTAATTTGTAAACCTTTTATTAGCAATCATGTACAAACATGTAACAGAATTACATTAATTAGAAAAGACAATACCAGATAAAAATGCACTACCCTCCTCCCCAATGAAGTGATATGCACTAATTACCATATCTTCTTATTGGAATTTGATCACTGAACTTTTGTGGTATGTCTAATTATACAAATCAAAGTAGGGAATCGAGGCGATTAACAAATAATTAAGATCTAAGACACTTTTAAACTTCTTAGTTGGTAGGTTTAAAGTTATTTTAAAATAATTAAGCAAACATATCAGTGTCGGTTGAAATTCAAACTATATCTATTTTGAATATTTCACCTGCAGATTGCTACCTAGGTGATTATAAACAATTATTCACAATGAATACATAGGAAGAAGGCCCTTTTTTTAGGGTTATATTGAGAAGTAAAGCAATGCCTGAAATCACTCCAGTGTAGCTTTATTATTGTAATGAGAACTTGAAGAAGCAGCATGGAGCATATATATCAATTAAATTAATATAGATTAGCTATGAAACAATTATTTAATTTTTAGTGTGTTTTATAATTTTTTTCTATTAAGATATAAATGTGTGATTAAATGATGAAATAATATAAAAAGTAGCATAGGATTTATGACTGGTTTACAATTCTTTAGAATTATTTTCAAAGGGAGGGTAAAACAAACAAGAAAATATAGTACATTTTATTTATTTTTAATTTATTTTATATTCAATGTGGTATTCAATATGGTCATACTTTGGTTATACATATTTGATTTCTTTTGGTTCAAATGAATGAACTTGGAAGTTTATCATGTTTTTAGTAACATATTGTCCTTGAGTGTAATAGTTAAATGTACAAAGCTCAGAAAACAGTCTTGAGCAAGACTTGACAAGGAAAAAAAAAAAGGAGAGATTTACAAATTTGGAGACCAGAATTTTGGCTGTAGAGCACTAGTTGCTGCAAGACTGTTCATAATGAAGTGAGCATTCCCTTTTGAAATTGTAGTTATTCTGTGATTTGTGCTAATTTGTAGTACCTATGGAAGGGGAAAGAAGTCAATTTATTAAATGGAAACTGAAATCCCTAAATCTCTTACATGTCTATAAGACCAGATTTTCATATTGATGCAAAATCTGAAAACTCAATGCAAGTGCTGGGGGGGGGGGGAGGAATCTATTGCAATGTTTAATCCCAATACTAATGACTTTTTTTTTTTTTTTTTTTTTTTTTTTTTTGTGGTTTTTGGGTCACACCCGGCAGTGCTCAGGGGTTACTCCTGGCTCCATGCTCAGAAATTGCTCCTGGCAGGCACGGGGGACCATATGGGACGCTGGGATTCGAACCGATGACCTCTTGCATGAAAGGCAAACGCCTTACCTCCATGCTATCTCTCCAGCCCCTATACTAATGACTTTTTTGTTGTTTTAAGACTCCTCAAAACACTTATAAAATTCCTTAATCATTTCTTTTTCTCAAAGCATCTATTCTATGTTCCTGGCTTGTGAAAACCACCAAAATAGTCATTAGGAAACCAGCTAGAGGCTTGAAGTGACTTGTACCCTTTTCCTTCTTAAAGCAAAATGGAATTTAAAATAGTTTGCCCCTATATATTGTCTAATTTCACACTGCTTTTGTGATCTTCTTTAATAGTTTCTATTTTACAAAGAGGTCAACATTTAGAAACTTAGTACTCTATTCAGTTCTAATTTTTCCCCATTGTATGCATTATCCCTGCCTACGGTTGTTTCACATAACTATATAAACCTTACAAAATTGGCCTTCATGATAAATTCAACTTTGAAATAATAATCACTAAGGAAAAAGGCTCTTTCTCTAGAAATGGTGATTTTAGTTGTGACCTGAAACAATGACTTTCTCTAGAATGGAAGTGTCTGGTTCTTTATAATCTTTGTATTGATGAGGTCTATTTTTTTTTTTTTTTTTTTTGTGGTTTTTGGGTCACACCCGGCAGTGCTCAGGGGTTATTCCTGGCTCCAGGCTCAGAAATTGCTCCTGGCAGGCACGGGAGGACCATATATGGGACGCCGGGATTCGAACCGATGACCTCCTGCATGAGAGGCAAACGCCTTACCTCCATGCTATCTCTCCGGCCCGAGGTCTATTTTTTAAGGCTAACACCATGTACACATAATCTCTAGCATCTTTTATTATTTTACAGAAAACTTTCTGAGCCCATTCTATGCCCACCCATTCTGAACACTGCTTTACATCCTCCTGGATGATTTTGTTCATGCTCTCATTTCCACAGATAACTTATTTTTGCATTTTTGGACAATGCTTAATTAATTTTTTTCCAGTTATAATATTGGCTTTGGTCCAATGCTCAGGTTGAATACTTACTCTGGATTTTCTGCCACTGGTTTCCTAGCTAAAGTGTGTTTCCTGTTTAAGTCTTCTATATAGGACCTTCAACTTGAGGAAATTATGGATAGTTTCCATTTAGTTCACTCTGGCTCCAGTGCTAGTTTAAGCACAGAATGAGTTAGTGAGAGATAAAGTAGTGATCATGAGATATCTCTAAAAATCATTTGAATTTTATACAGTCTCTCTTATCACTTGTTGACTGGGAACTGGGTTGGATTATATTTGACATTAGATTCTCTCTCTCTCTCTCTTTTTTTTTTTTTTTTTTTTTTTTGTTTTTGGGCCACACCTGGCAGTGCTCAGGGGTTACTCATGGCTGTCTGCTCAGAAATAGCTCCTGGCAGGCACGGGGGACCATATGGGACACCGGGATTCGAACCAACCACCTTTGGTCCTGGATCGGCTGCTTGCGAGGCAAATGCTGCTGTGCTATCTCTCCGGGCCCTGACACTAGATTCTTTAGCATCTTCTCAATGATACTCAGTTATATTACAATAAAGGCAAAGAGAAGTTTTGCAAATGCATGAACTGGCATTCATCCCTTGCTTTGTGTGGATCAATAGTGTACTGAAGACAAATAATAAACACCTGTAAGCCTCATTTAAAATTATTTTATTTTGGGGCCGGAGAGACAGCACAGCAGCATTTGCCTTGCAAGCAGCCCACCCAGGACCTAAGGTGGTTGGTTCAAATCCCGGCATTCCATATGGTCCCTCATGCCTGCCAGGAGCTATTTCTGAGCAGATAGCCAGGAGTAACCCCTGAGTACCGCCGGGTGTGGCTCAAAAACCAAAAAAAAAAAAATTGTTTTATTTTAAGTACAGTGATTTACACTACTGTTAATAGATGCTACTCCCTGTCAAACTCTGCTCAGTAGAATAGACCAGATGGTTAAAGTGCTCAGCTAGTGGTGCCTGGGGGCTGTGACGGACACTTCGAGCCTTGCTTAGTGGGTGCATAGTGGTGGGAATTAAACTGAGAGCTCCACTCACACAAGCCAGGCATGTGTTCTATCACTTGAGCTCTATTTACAGCCCTGCACCTCATTTTAATGATTATTTAATTAATTTAGTTATTTAGGTGGTACCTGGTAGTGTTTGGGTGCCTCTCCTATTCTTTACTCTGGGATCATGCCCGGGGGATCATGTGATGCTGGGGACTAAACCCACACCTCTTGCAGTTATGGCATGTGTTCAGATTCTTGAGTCCTCTCTAACCACTGATCCTAATTTAAAATGAGCCAAAGAATACTTAAATGTAAGTTGTTTGTGGTGAAGGAAAAAGTGACTATACTTATAAAATATCCAATACAGTTGGGATATGTCAATAAATCAGAATTCCTGCTGGTTATTTACTTAAAATATAAGAAGTTAAATGATAGAAAAATGGAGTACATATAGCAGATATTAGAGGCTATGTTATTTTAGTATTCTGCAATTATTTTATGATTGCATTAGGGGTGGTTGAATTAGTTCTTGCATTCTGTAGGAGGTAGAGCTTACTGGTGACAAAACTTGCAAAAGTATTGTGGAATTTCTCAATGTAGAGTCAAAGGGATAGAGAAACTGATGACAGCATCATGATACTAAAACCAGATGAATAAATATTATTTCTATAGATCTACTTATAATTCGATGATATACTTAGCCCTCCTCTGACATCTCCCCATTTCACCTGGCAGAAGAAGAAGCTCTCTTAAGTGAGGTGAGGATGTGTAAAAGCCCCCACTTGTACTCTGAGAGCAGAGCATGCACAACAACCTGATGTGCTCCTGCCCTACAACTAAATGAGGGTGACCCTGTGGTAGTAGGTGTGTAAGCATTCAACAAAGTGTGCCATCCTGGGTGAACATTGACACTGACCACAAGTGGCCTCCTGAAATCACAACAACATCCTCAAAAGGTGGCGTGGAAAAAAATTGTCAAAAAATTCATGATTTTTGACTTAAGCTCTGAAGAGTTGAAGGAAGGGAGAGAAGGATAGAATTGCATTGAAAAAGTTTTCCTGCATTTTCCTTCTTATCTTCCAGCAGAGTGTCAAAACATAGGCTTACATTTTAAAATAAAGCTAAAATAAAAGGTGAGTTTGACAGACATTGCTTCACTTTCCTGAGAAAAATCTCGGAGTGTGGTTGTGTCAGCAGGCCTTGGCATGAACCACTGTGTATGTGACTTTTCTACCCTCTGCCCTAGAAAGTTGATGTCAGGGGAGGACTGGGCTGTGGACACAGGGAGCATATTGTTCCAATGGTTCTGCTACAGTGCAAACCAGGCTTCTTTCATTCTCTTTTTGGAACTAACTTTGCTACACAGGCAAAAAATGTGTTCCTATTAGGTTTTGATCTTGGCCATTGTGGAACCCATAAGTATGGCTCCTGTGGCAAGGGGTAATTTTCCTGGGCTGAGGGAAGCTGGTTCACCTATTGATCTTGGCACATGGAAAGCACCCTTTAAACAAGAGGGACAGAACAAAGCTGAGAGAGAACAGAAAAATCCTGACCTGTTAGAAAGAAGAAAGAATTAAAACGCTCCATTATTTTAAAGCCTATTTATCTAATCTAAACTATCTGTTATCTATTAATCAATCAATCAATCTATCCTTTATTGGAACTTCAGTTTAGATAAATCAATAATTCTGAGATGCATTCTGTAGCAATTATATATTACATTGAAAATATATTTCCAGGATTTTACTGCTGTCATTCCCTAAAGATGAACTATATTGCAGCTATTGGGAAGGAGTCTCATGTGGACAATACAGTTATGGTTCTGTGTAGCAGGCATGCAGTTGCTTTTTAAATCTCAGTGGATTTTGAATTTGGGACAAAGTAATGCTTTATATGGTATTAAAACAAAGTAACAAAGTAACTTTGCTTGGATTATTATTATTATTATTATTTTTTGTTTGTTTGTTTTTTTGGTCAAACCCCTCGGCACTCAGGGGTTGATCTGTGCTCAGAAGTTGCTCCGTGGCAGGCTCGGGGGACCACATGGGATGCTGGGATTCAAACCGAGGTCCATCCTGTGTTGGCCCCGA
The DNA here is from genome assembly GCF_024139225.1 of Suncus etruscus. Lineage (NCBI taxonomy): Eukaryota > Metazoa > Chordata > Mammalia > Eulipotyphla > Soricidae > Suncus > Suncus etruscus. Next base: position 41,183,890 of record NC_064852.1, read on the forward strand.
GCAAGGCAAATGCCTTACTGCTGTGCTATCGCTCTGGCCCCTACTTGGATTTTTTTTTTCTTTTTTTTTTTTGGTTTTTGGGCCATACCTGGTGACACTCAGGGTTACTCCTGGCTATGTGCTCAGAAATTGCTCCTGGCTTGGGGATCATATGGAACTCCAGGGGATCGGACCACGGTTCATCCTAGGTTAAGGTATGCAAGGCAAACACCCTACTGCTTGTACCACCATTCCGGCCCTGGATTTTTTTTTTTTTTAAGGCAGGAGGTAGGAGGGAAACACCTGGCTATGTTCAGGGTTTGTTCTTTTCTTAGTTTTGTACTCAGTGACAACTCTTAGTGGTGCCAATGGATCATTCCTGCCAGGGTTGGAGATTGAACTACTTTCAGCCTGCATGTAAGCCAAACTCCTTAGCACCATTCAGTACTATCTCTCTGGCTCCTGCTTAGAATGTCTTTAACCACTTACTTCTTTTATAAATACAATTATTAACTTTTCTTTGACAAATGAAGGAAATCTATCCTTGATATGTCTATCCCAAGATAATAGTGCCTAGGAAGCAGTTATTATTTATAGAAGTTGTCATTCATTAAAGATCACAACAGAATTTCACCATACTTGTAGCAACTTAAGATAAAAATGAGGATAGTTGGAAGTGTACCCACGCAGACCCATACAACCTCCTTTTCTGCCATGCTCTATACCGAATTACATTATTTAGCACAAACTATTTTGTTCTCCCTCTCCTGTGTTCAATGTTATATGCAATCTAAAAAAAGTAAAAGAACTAACACAGAACTGTGTATATGTGTCTGTTTTTCTCTATAAATCACTCTACTCAGTCTTTTGTTTGTTTGTTTGTTTTGGCCACACATAGTGATGCTCAGGGCTTACGCCTAGCCATACGCTCAGGAATTGCTCCTGGTTTGGGGGACCATATGGGACGCTGGGGAATCGAATCTCGGTCCACCCTAGGCTAGCACTGGCAAGGCAGATGCCTTACCACTCCACGCCACAGCTCCAGCTCCTGATCAGTTGCTTATTTTAAATTATTTTTGTTTGTATTTTGGGTCACACAGTAGTTCTCAGAAGTTACTCCTGACTCAACATTACTCCTGGTATTGTTTGGGGATCTATAAGGGATGCCAGGGGTCAAATCCAGGTTAGCTGCATTCATTGCAAAGCAACTGCCCGACCTGCTGTTCTCTCTCTACAGCCCCTCTATTGCATACTTCCATGTTTTATTTTTTAAATAAATATATTAACATTTAATAAAATATTTTTCTGTAAAAAAGAAAAAAATGAAGAATAGTGTGAACTAGTAAAGTGTAAGGTTTGTTTATGAAGTCAGTGTGAAGTTGTAATTCAGGACAAATGATTCCTTCACATCCCAATACCACACAAGAGCTACATAAAGCAATCAGAGAAAATAGGGAATTTTATTTTATTTTCTCTTCTTTAGGTAAATGGACAGACTTGGTAGTTTTCCTGCCAGCAGCTTCATTTTCATGTTGAATAGTAACTGGTTGCTCAAAGATATCCTAGAAAAAGTGTGAGTTATATCTATACAGAGCTTCCTTTAATACTTTTTTCTTTCTTCTTCCTTTTGCTCCAAGCCCTATTTCTTTGGGAACCTCACCTTTTTAAATTTTTTTTACCTTACTTATGATTATCTCTATTCAGAGGGAAAAAAATCTATATTTCAAAGATATCCTTGTTCGTGGCCTTGAATAGTAAGATATTACCTCAGAATTTGAAATTTCCATGTGACAAAATATATGCCTGAAGGAAACAAAATGTTTATGTGAAAATATATTAATAGTATGATAGGATATGCCTAATAGTATGATAGGATATGCCTAGTACCTAGCATTGAACTGATGCATGATAGGTGCTAAAAAATCTGTTGAATGAATGAATACATATATGAATGCTATAATAAAAAGTTTGACTTAAGACAACAGATGATATTTGTTTTATATAGTCAATAAAGGTTAGGAAGTGTTAATGTAGGGGGGTAATCATCTATGGTCAGAAGCATGGCTCAACTATTATTTTTGAGTACTGAGTATATTTTATTTCCAATATGCAATATCCAAATCATTTACTAAGCAATAGAGATTTAACAGTCCTTCAGTCAATGACTTGCAAAGGAAATTTTCAATACAAATAAAGTCATACATATTTATACTAGGGTAATTCAAAATAACTTCCTCACATAAGCACTGCTACATTCAAATAAAATCTTGCCAACACTTCTGAGTACATTGCTTTAAGAAAAAAATACTCCCTGTAGCGTCCGAACTATTTAAAAATCTTGCCAACTTCCTCAACATACATCAGTTATCTCTGTTCAAATCACTGACAAGAATTTAAAAACTGCTTCATCAGAACAACTGTTACCCTTTCTCATCTCTAGTTAGAACCTGATCTTCTAAAAAGGACCATATTTACAGCTTCTTTTGAAATTTTGAAACCATTTGGCTGATATGTTTTTGCTGCATTTTCTTTTCCTGATTTAATTACTAGGGACATTTGCATGAAAACAGGAGGATAGGGACATAAGATTTTTGTCTTATGAGTTAATCTGTTTCTGGTGCTTATTCTCCACCTGAGATCAGTATCTGTTTCTTTCTTTTCTTTTAATAAGCAAAAGGCAAGATTAAAAATTATGAAGTTCCTGGCAGTAAAATAAAGTTCAGAATTAGGGACATGTGAAACTACAGGGTGGGTGAAGGAAATGATGGAGAATTTACTTATTTGTGAGCAGCCCATTATGTCAGTAACACAGGCCACAAAAGGCAAGTTTAGAAAACTGGGCAGTAAAACACAACTGATAGATTGATGCTTTTCAAAGAAAACCATTGAAGGTACTTTCTCATAGGTGTTGACAGGCATCAGAGAGTACTGTGAAGGTGTCAAGTTTAGGTCTCACACAAATTCTAGAAATGACCAATGAAATATATGGAAGGAGGTAAAGTTGAATGATCACATCAAATTTTGCCATTTGGCAGTTTTCCTAAGGAGATTTAGATGACTATAGTTTGAATGCTGACCACCTTCACCTGAAGGCCCTGCGCAAGTAGAAATGTATATGCCGAGAGTGCAAAGTCATAATTGTTCAACATTTCACTTTCTTCCACAGCTGTCCATCTGCCTTCCAAATGCCAATCTCTGGGCTCGCCTTTGCAAATTTTTAGCTTTTTTATTTAATAAGTCAGCAGGTGCTACTGATCTGATCTTTATTAGTTCCTTAAATTCACCTCAATTTCTCAATCTTGCACATTTCCACCATCTCCCTGATTACTTTATTTTTCTGTGCAATAGCCTAATTCCTAACAGGCTCTCCTGTTTCCTATTTTTCCTTACTTAGAAGAATTATACACACCATCCTGAGAAAGAATGAGTGACTTAGAGTTTAAATCTGCTTACTTCACCACTGAGTACAAAAGGGATAAACCACCATTACTTTTGTGGTAATGAAATCTCTCCAATATGTTCTAGCAGTGCTTCTCAAACTCAGGTAACCGTAAGGATGTAACCTCAAGTACTGAGGATATTTTGGAAGGAGGCACATATGGCAGTATTCTGTGAATTACTTAGGCTTTGGGATCATTGCCAGTAGTGATTGGGGTACTGGTGCTGATATCAAATCCAGGACTTTTAGCACACACTATACTATATACTTTGACTCATTGAGCTATCTCTTTAGCTGTAGTATGGGTATTTAACAGCACTATTAATAAGTATTATTTTGAAATAAGAGTACTTCCCTTCAATTTCATTGATCAGTCTTAGTTTTGGGTTAAATGGCGAACCCAGAAGGAGGGCAATGTTATCTCTTCTGATCCCAACACTCAAACCTCATTGTGAGAAATAGTGCCAATGTGAAATAACCAGGTATTTTAGCACAATACATGAGATTCTTTTAGGTGGACCATTTTTTCTTTTACCTTCTTTTCCAATCCTCTTTTCATTTTTTTTACTGTTGTTTCTGCTCCCCCTAAAAAAACTGTACTGTTTCTAATAGGGCCTTTGTCTATGTTGTTTACTTTATCTACACTTTTCTTTCCTACTTTTTTGACTGACTTCTTACTTCATTTTTCAACTCTCTCTTCTGGAAACGTAAGAGTCTGGGCATCAGATGGGTGTGACACTTAATACTCAGCGGTATACTCTTCCTTGAAATGTGAGCTTTCAACAAGGGAAAGGAGTCTTTGAATCCAGGGGCACTGTTATTTTATCTTTACATCTTATTGTGGCTTGAATTTTATATCTTTCCTCCGCAAGTAATCTATTGAAGCACCAACTTCCAATATGGTGGTGTTTTGAGATAAGACTTTTGGAGATAATGCAATGGGCCCGGAGAGATAGCACAGCGGCATTTGCCTTGCAAGCAGCCGATCCAGGACCAAAGGTGGTTGGTTCGAATCCCGGTGTCCCATATGGTCCCCTGTGCCTGCCAGGAGCTATTTCTGAGCAGACAGCCAGGAGTAACCCCTGAGCACCTCCGGGTGTGGCCCAAAAACAAAACAAAACAAAAAATATGTCATGAGGTAGGGGTATCTATGACAGAATTCATGCCCTTGTAAAAAGTTTAAGGCAGATCTTACTTTGCCCTTGTGTACCCAACAAGAAAGGACCAGATGGTCACACAACAAGGATACCCTTTGCAAGTCAGGAAGGAATCATTTTCCTAGAGAATTGAATGTACCAGGAGCATGATACTCAGCTTTCCAAACTGTGAGACAGAAATGTCTGCTTAAGCACCCTAATCTGAGATATCTGTTATAGCATCCAGGGTTATCAAGGAAGACCCCAACTCCTACTTAATATCTGGAACATATTGGACACTTAAATACTTTTTGTTTGTTTCTTTTGGGGCCATAGCAGATTGTGCTTAGGGCTTACTCCTAGCTCTGCTTAATGATTTCTCCTGGCATTGCTCAGGATCATCTGCAGTGTGGTGGACTGAATGGAAGTTGTCAGGGTGTAAAAAAAGCATCTTAACCTATGTATTATCTCTCTGGCCCCAGTGCTTTTAAAAATGAATTGGAATATCATGGTATAAATTAATTTTTAGCACTGTACAAAGAACTCCAAGTACATCTATGTTGTACTGATAATGTATTTTCTACCCATGTCTCATATTAAAAGGACATATAAACATTGAAAATGACTCATTGTATTTTTGAATAACTTGTATTTCTTATACATGCTTTTGCAAGAATATTAAAATAAAAATACCTCTCACATGTAAAACATTTTCAAATGTCAAAGCTTTTATACACATTATCTCACTTGATTCTTACAATAAACATTCAAGGTTGGCAAATATTAGTGTGCCCAATTTGGAAAGGCAGGAAATGAAGATTTTTCTGAAGTAAGACAAGATAATCAAACCCACTTTGGAAGTTGTAAGTATGTTTCAGATATGGAAACATCTTTGTGAAACTAGTAAAGGGAAAATCTTAGAATAATTCTGGTGTGTCAGATGAGGAGGGCTGTTTTGGGAAGCTTGTCTTCCAGTCCTGAGGAAGCACTAATCAGAGTAGAAGTGGAATTCAGGATCTTTTGATGCAGTTTAGTTTTTTTAAGGCCTTCATGAAAAGAAATCCTATGTTTGCCTATGAGAAGGAAGTATTGGTTTAGATGAACTCAAAGGAATATTCCCGTTTTTTAAAACTGGTTCTATTACTTGTCTTTGATACACAAAGAAACCAAATTATAAATAAAGCTGTTCAAAAGGGTAGTTTGGGAGTGAAATTGGAAAATTAATTTTGTTAACTTGGGAGCAATGATTAGGGGCAGTAGTGATCACATAGCGGCTGAACATTTTAAAATAATTTGCTTCTTTTGCCATAAATGCGTACAATTCTTTTTTTTTTTTTTTTTTTTTTTTGGTTTTTGGGTCACACCTGGCAGTGCTCAGGGGTTATTCCTGGCTCCAGGCTCAGAAATTGCTCCTGGCAGGCACAGGGGACCATATGGGGCGCCGGGATTCGAACCGATGACCTCCTGCATGAAAGGCAAACGCCTTACCTCCATGCTATCTCTCCGGCCCCAATAAATGCGTACAATTCTTAATTTCAAGTAAACATAATGAGACAATTTGAATACATATGTTACCTATAATTTTCTAAAATTATGCTCTGATAGATGTAAGTTTCAACAAAATGTTTATTTTAAATAATTCTGTTGAATAAAACTGTTAGTTTGTAGTTAAAGGTTGCCTGTCATTTCTCTTAAGATTTAAGAAAAAAAACAAGTTAATAGCTATTTCTTTTAAAGGGAAACATTTTACAGTAGTGATTTTGTGTTGGTTTAGCAATAAAACATTGCAAGCATGAGGCCAAAAGTTTTATCCCCGGAGCAGTCCACATGCTCCTATAGCCATGGTTGAAATCTAGTTCTTGTGGTTCTGCTCTCTGGAACTCTCAGAGTCCTAATGGTATGGGTGAGCTCAGTAGCACAGAAAGCACTACCACTACCATCACCATTACCATCACCACAGAAAAGCATGTGGCTTCCCAGTAATCATGAAACTAGAGCATATGAGCACTAGGATCAGGAATCTAACTATGGCAACAGTACAACCAGAATGTGGTGCTTAAGGGACTGGAGAGATAGCACAGCAAGTAAGGCACTTGCCTTGATTGTGGCAGACCTGGGTTCAATTCCCAGCATCCCATATGATCCCCTGAACACTGCAGGGAGTGATTCCTCAGTGCAGTCAGGAGTAATCCTTGAATATCACTGGGTGTGGCCCCAAAACAAACAAAAAAAGCATAGTGTTTTGTATAATGGCACCCAGCTATCAACCCCAAACAAAGTTGTTCTTCCAACTTCTTACTTCCTTAAACCTCTTCCTTTGATATGTAAAAGCCCAATAGATAGGTATTTTTATTTTGCTCTTCACCTTCCCCCTCCTGGTCAATAGGTATTGGTATAATAAAGAAAAGTTAGTTTGGATTTGGTGCTCAGAGATACCACTAGGCACAGACTGCCTCCATGGGTCTCTTCTGATTGGCCTGGCTTATTCTTTCTTCACTGATACTTTGCTTCTTCAAACCCATCCGCCTAAGGGGTTATAAACATGGCATATAGGGTGATCTCAGAACCCCATAGATTTTTATTTTACAGTGCTCAAATACCTGTGCCCCCCATACTATAACTCAGTGTATATGCAACCCCAGTGATTTCAGCAACAAGGGAAAGAGGAAACTTTTACAGAAGTTATTAACAAGATATATGACTACCTATATGCCTATTTATATATTTTTGCTGTTGTTGCTTTTCAAGCTACACTCTAAAGTGTTCAGTGCTTACACCTGACTCTGAACTCAGGGATTACTATTGGCAGGTTCAGGAGACCATATGAAGTTCCTAGGATCTAAGATATAGGATCTAGCCTGGATCAGTTGTATGCAAGGAAAGTGCCTTACCTATTATAGTATCGGGCCTTTATAAAACATTTTTAATGGCTGGAGATAGTACAGTGGCTACAGCTTATGCCCAACATGCTCACAACCTCAGTTTGATTTCTAGCACCACCTGATCTCCTGAGCATCATTACTAGGTGCAACCCAGAAACCTCTGAACACCTCTGGGAAGAACGTCAATGTCCTTTCCTACCACTAGTTCAAGCACCATCACATCCTCTCAGGCCTTTGCACTGAACTGTCAGTCTGATTGTCTGAGAATAGTTGGTAAGGTCCCCAGACCTCCTGAGAAAAAAATTCAAGCATCTCATATTTTAGTAAATCCCTGTGCTCTAATTTGTAATTTTAGACTAGTGATGCAAGCTAAATTCTGTTCACCCTATAAAGAAGCACCTGAATATGTGGATACTTATAATACTTATTATAGACATTGGTTTAGCAGTATCTCAAAATGCTTTGATGTACAAATATTAAAATATGCTGATCGATATATTATGAGTAAATCAATAAGTTTAAATATGTGTTGGGCCTCTTTATTTCTTAAGGGAATGGATTGATCGACAGTTACACATACATAGGACATTGTTTATCCATTTGACAAATGCTTATTAATGCTCTACCATGTGTTAGTACCACAGTGAAAATAGTGATATAACAATATTCAAGGCAGACCTCATCCTTGCAGCCTGTCAGAGAAGACAAATTCTGTGTGATGAATGCTACTCAGAGTAGAGAAGGCAAATGATGTCTCCAAAATAAAGTGAAGGCAAGAGGAGATCTTCTTAATGTCCCAAAGGTCAGGTCTTTGAAATCCATCAAGTAACAGTAAAATTATTTTAAATCACTGGTGATATGTTGTAACCCTTCCAGGCATGTTAGGACTTCTGAGCAGGCTGAAAGACAGGAAGGACAAAACTTTATGTCCCTACTGCTCTAGGACATTGGGGAGAAAACATTCTCAAGAGAAAGAGTTAAATATCATTTAATATTAAATTAATATCAATTAAATGAATATCATTTAATACTAAATATGAAATGTCCATTCCATGTTCCAGGAGCAGTTTTAGCCACAGGTGAGGCAGAGACTTTTTTCTTGCTGGAGTGTTCTGCATTGGTTATATTATGACCTCAAGTATCTGCTGGGTTTCATGGATAGGTTCTACCCTCAGAGAACTTGGACAATGACTAGACAGGTTTTCAGGGACAAAGATTCAAACTGTGCTTCAGGATGGACTGCTTGACCTAGGTAGGAGAGAATGGAAGTGAGATATGGGTACCACAACATTTATAATGAACACCACAAAATGTATTGCTGATTTCCCTGTGCGCCTTGGGGATTTGTGGATATCTACTGTCAGACTCAATACAGCGATCATTCTTTTCCCAGTTCCCTGACTCCACTGCCATTTGTCCTTGCCATCTACTTATTTTGCATTTCTGTTACACTCAGATGTTGAATTTGGCTTCTGCTTGTAATATGAACAATGAAGAGCTTCTGGATATGGATTTGGTTTTTGTTGGGAAATATTATTTTTCAGTAATTGTTAGCTTACTGGAAAATAAGTATTTGTTCTGTAAGATTTATGATACTTAGACTGAAGTATACATAAAAATAGCTTCAATATTTTGAAATTTATTGACTGAAATGGCTTAACCTAAAATGTAATTACAAAACATTAAAAAGCCTTTAACAAGTCTATATATTAATTTTGTTCCCTTAAGCATCTTTACTTGAGATAACTCAGTTGCAGAGATACAAAAATAATTAGTAGGTATAAGCTTATAATTTGTTTTTGTTCAACTGTATTCAAATATTTTATTAAAGAGAGGAATTTATTTTGTTTGTGTGGTGTAGGTAATTTTACGTTATATATGTGTGTATTTATATATTTATTGTTTTTGGTCACATATACTCAGGAGCTATTCTTGTCTTAGTGCTTTGGGGTTATTCAAGTTAACGCTTGGAAGACAATGCATTGCCTAGGATCTACCCCAGGCCTCCCACATGTAAGTCATGTGTTTCTGCCCTTTAAGAATATCTCTGACCCCTGTAAGTTCATTTTTAGACCTATGTTCACAAATCTAGTTTTACTTATTTAATCCTCCCTCCCTCACCCATCTTTCTGTTGATGTTTTTATTGTGATGACTGGGGCTCATATGGATGTTTGAATATGATACTTGCACACCAGTTATAATGTTATAGTGATTACTGTTGGTTGCACTCTTTACTTGGGGACTTCACTTAATGTTCCCAGGGTATCCCACTTCTGGAAATTATATTTTCAGTTGTGGTGTGGGCCAGGTGTAAATTTTTTATTTGTAGTATTTGCACATTCCTAGCTGCCACAATGTGACAAGTAATTGCTTGTGGTATCAGGGATCACAGACAGCAGAGCTGCCAGGCACAAACAGTAGTTACCTAGATCACTGTACATGCAGGTAGGGCTGGAATTAATCTCTGGGCTTCTTACCTACAAAGCAGGTACTTAGTCACCAAGTCATCACATAGTATTCTTTCAGATATATATTTTTAGGAGTCTGAATTAGACTTCACAAACTTTAACTAGGGCAGTTGCTACTTGAGTGAATAATTTTGGGCAAATCATTCAAGCTCTTTTGTCACAGTTTCTACATCTATAAATATAATAGCATCAACCAAACTGGAACATGGATTTTAGAACAAATGAGACAGTGGGGATCCAAATGTACAATAATTGTCAGGTGTTAATGCAGGTGTTTGATATTTACAGTCAGATGTATGTTATGTCCATATCCTACAAATCAAATTGTGAATGCATTGAAAACTCAACCAGCTCTCCAGGCAAGAACTGTGAAATGGAAACAACTAAAAGGGTCAGTGAAATGTTGGCTTCTAACCAATCCCATACAAAATCTTTCTTAACCACATACTTTAAAAGATGAGGAAAGATAAAGGAATGAAGAGCATTGACCTTTTTTTTCCCCCAACTCTTAAAACATTTTCTCTTCACCCCAAATTCCACTATAATAGAAACTTGAAGTCTAGCTCAGTAAGAAAAGTGGCCACGCAAAGAACTGTTTAGAATGTTGTAGTATGAAAGTGAGGTGCCATGAACATGTCCTTGTATCAGACAGAGGTGGACATGAGCAGAGCAAGCTTTTTCACAAAGCCCTTCCCTCTCTTTGGCCCTGAGTTGCAAAAAATCTGACATCTGGACATGAAATACTTCCTTGAACAAAAGTGTGTGTGTAATATGTAAGGAAAAATAAAATTGAGATATCAAACCATTTCATTGACTCAAATTTAGGGAAAAGTTTAATAACACAGCTGTCCAGATGTGAGAAACTAATGAGAACATAAGGAATTCCTGGATAGAAAAAAACACGGTTGGTCCAATGGCCTGTCTCCTTCAAGTTTATTGCAACACACCTCTCTCTGTTGTCAACATATCTTCCAAAGCCTTTTTTTTTGCCCACATAAACATGTCCAGCTGTCTCAAACTCATTTTTACGTTATGTTTCACTCAATGAACTTATTTGAAAATTTACAATATTTTCCATATGTCAGTGGATCTTTGGATAAAATAGGCCTGCATTATCACTATTGCTTAATTACATAAAATATTTATTTCAATTATAATATATTTACAACAGATATTGGGAATTATGAAGAAATCAACTGAGACAATAAGGAAACTTACAATGTATTTAGAAGGATCTTACATCTTACTAATATGAATTTTAATCTTTGTAAAGATGTGTAAACATAAGTGGGCAGTATAGAATGTAGGTGAATTAAAAATTTAAATTTTCTCTTTCCCTTCCTTCCTTCCTTCCTTCCTTCCTTTTTCCTTGCTTTCTTCCTTGCTTCCTTCTTTCCTTCCTCCCTTCTTCCTTCCCTCCCTCCCTCCTTCCCTCCCTCCTTCCTACCCTTCCTTCCTCCCTCCTTCCCTCCCTCCCTTCTTTCTTTCTTTCTCCCTTCCTTCCCTCCTTCCTTCCTTCCTTCCTTCCTTCCTTCCTTCCTTCCTTCCTTCCTTCCTTCCTTCCTTCCTTCCTTCCTTCCTTCCTTCCTTCCTTCCTTCCTTCCTTCCTTCCTTCCTTCCTCCCTCCTTTCCTCTTCCCTTCCTTCCTTCCGACCTTTCTTTTTCCTTCCTTCCTTCCTTCCCTCCCTCCCTCCTTGCTTCCTTTCCTCCCTCCCTCCTTCCTTCCCATCCTCCCTCCTTCCTTCCCTCCCTTCTTTCTTCTTTCCTTCTTTCCTTTGACCCTCCCTCCTCCCTTCCCTCCTCCCTCCCTCTCTTCCTTCCTTTTTCCTTCCTTCCTCTCTCCCTACCTCCTTTCCTCCCTCTTTTTCTTCCTTCCTCCCTTTCTCTCCCCCTCCCTTCCTCTCTTCCTCCCTCCCTTCCCTTCTTCCCTTCTTCCCTCCTCCCTTATTTTTCTCCCTCCCTCTCTCTCCCTCCCCCCCTCTCCCTCCCTCCCCCCTCTCCCTCCCTCCCCCCTCCCTCCCTCCCTCCCTCCCTCCCTCCCTTCCTTCCTTCCTTCCTTCCTTCCTTCCTTCCTTCCTTCCTTCCTTCCTTCCTTCCTTCCTTCCTTCCTTCCTTCCTTCCTTCCTTCCTCCCTCCCTTCCTCCCTCCCTCCCTCCCTCCCTCCCTCCCTCCCTCCCTCCCTCCCTCCCTCCCTCCCTCCCTTCCTCCTTCCTCCTCGCTCCAGGATTTCACACAAGTAAGACAAGTGCTCTACTACTGAGCTATCCCCAGTCCAGAAAACACTAAGTTCAACTGACACAATAACACAATAAATGGTTTTGTGCCTTATTTTGGATTGACTGAAGCCATATTCCAGTTAAATTTTTGATATACTTAATCATTAAAAAATTTCAAGATAATATGTATTTGCCTTGAATTTTTAAACACTTGAACCAGGGACCAGGGTGATAGCACAAAGACAGGGCATTTGCCTTGTATGTGGCTGACCCAGGATGAACCCGGGTTTGATCCCTGGCATCCCATATGGTTCCCTGTCGACTGCCAGGAGAGATTTCTGAGTGCAGAGCCAGGAGTAACTCCTGAGTGCTGCCTGGTGTGGCTCTAAAACCAATAAATAAATAAATAAATAAATAAATAAATAAATAAATAAATAAATAAATAAATAACCTTAATTCAGGC
>NC_064852.1:41201473-41288973 GCF_024139225.1 Suncus etruscus
ACGTTGTATAGCATTTATTATCTGTTAATTTTCATAAGAATAGTAGAAATGAGATGTTACAGTCTTTACTTTACAAAAAGGACATTTTTTCATCATCTAACCATAGGTCATACACCCTGGCTTTGGAGCGTGGCTCTTTGACATTAAATCCTATGTTACTTTTATGTCTCCATGAAAACCTGTGAATTTCATGCCACTGTGCCAGAGTAGAAAAGAAGTAATAAAGATAACATATTACTGTTAGCATTGTTGTTGCTACCCAATATGTTGCTATCATGACACTCACCTTCCTATTAACTAACTTAATCATATAAAGAAAGTAGTAAATTTATTATTATTGCTATTAGTCTTATTATGATGGGGTTGGGCCACATTCTGCAGTGGTCAGGGACTTTTCCTGGCTCAGAACTCTGGAGTGACTTCTGGCAGTGCTCAGGGTACCATATGTGATACTGGGGATTTAAACCAGGGTCTTGGCAGCTGTAGCTACTTGCAAGACAATAGATTTATATCCTGAACTACCCCTCAGGCTCCCAAACATTAATATTGTTTTAGCCAATGGCCTACTCACTGGGAAGTGAAATAATCTGTCTAAGAATACTTACTAAATAATAAGTTCATAGTCAATTCTGGTTTAATTTTAAAAATGAAGTGGAGATTTGAAAACTTACCTGGTTATCCAACAGTATGGGAATTGGTCATTAAACTGCACAGCTATTTTTCACAATTATAACTAATATCCTCATGCCTCTGAGCAAGGTTTTGTTGATGTAGATATTAAAAACTGCTTTTCAGTGAAATAAGAAATAAGCTATATTATGAACAACCTTATAACTATAATGTTTAAATAAAGTAATTGAGATAGCACAGCGGCATTTGCCTTGCAAGCAGCCGATCCAGGACCAAAGTGGTTGGTTCGAATCCCGGTGTCCCATATGGTCCCCCGTTCCTGCCAGGAGCTATTTCTGAGCAGACAGCCAGGAGAAACCCCTGAGCACCACACCACCGGTTGTAGCCCAAAAAACCAAAAAACAACAACAAAAAAATGCTTCTCAGTGTATTCTTTGTTCTGAAAAATGCATTAACCTAGACATTAAGCTCACTGGTTAATTTTGTATTACATTATTTTGGGGGGCACACACAGTGGTACCTGTGGTGTTCATGAGACCACCATGTGTGGTGTAAGGATCTCTCTAGCTCTGTATTAAATCACCTTATAGGGCCAGAGATATAGCAGAGGCCTTAAAGCACTTGCCTTGCCTAACTGTATATTACCCCAATTAGATCTCAAGATGGTCTCTGGAGTGCTGTCATGCTTCATTCCTAAATGCAGAGCAAGAAATAGCCACTAAGCACTTTTGGGTTTGGCCCAAAAAAAGATAAAAAAGTTTTAAAAAAATCTTGCCTATAGGGACTGGAGCAATAGCACAGCAGTAAGGCATTTGCCTTGCATGTGTCCAATACAGGATGAGCCCCAGTTTGAATCCCAGCATCCCATATAGTCCCCCGAGCCTACCAGGAGTGACTTCTGAGTGCAGAGCCAGGAGTAACCCCTGGGAGCTGCTGGGTGTGACCCAAAAACCAAACAGAAAAAAATAATCTTGCCTATAATTTATGTGAACTATACTATATCTAGTGAAACTTTTAAATAATGATAAGTTGACTATTTATTTACCTTTTTACAATTGAATTACTAATGTATTCAACTCATTAATTCAACGTTTATGCCACATAACCATTTTTATCTTATTTAAATAAATTCATCTTTATATATATATATATATATATATATATAATTCTGGTAAATCTGTAGCATTTATTGGCAAATCTTATATCTCTAAATAAGATGGATTTTAGCTATTATATGCTATTTTATATTAATTTATCCATTCTGACTTCAGGATATATTTCCTAAATTTTTGTTGTTGTTGTGTTGGGCCACACCGGTGACATTCAGGGGTTATTCCAGGCTATGCACTCAGAAATCACTCCTGGCTTGGGGGAACCATATGGAATGCTGGGGAATCGAACAGTGGTCCATCTTAGGTTAGCATGTGCAAGGCAAATGCCCTACCACTTGCGCCACTGCTCTGCCCCCTATATTTCCTAATTTATTTATTATTTATTTTTGGTTTTGGGTTCACACCCAGCAGCATTCAGGGGTTACTCCTGGTTCTACACTCAGAAATCGCTCCTGGCAGGCTCTGGGGACCATATGGGATGCGGAGATTCGAACCACTGTCCTTTTGCATGCAAGGTAAACACCCTACCTCCATGCTATCTCTCCAACCCCTATATTTCCTGATTAAAAAAATTTTTTTTGATTGCTTGGATCTGACTTTGTTTAGGGCTTGCTTACTAATTGCTTTGTGCTCAGAAATGGAGAGTTCCTGGAGATGATTGGGGACCATTTATGATATTGAGGATCAAACTAGGGGTTGATCTCATATAGGCAAATACATGTCCTTCTGTGCTATCTCTCTGGCTCCAGAGTAACTTTCATGCATTTATATTATATATTAAATTCAGGGAAACCTTTGCATGGCAATATTATAGTGGTAGGTGTATATGGGAAAGTCAGGACATCTGATGCTTTTAAATTTCAAACAGTTCTAATCAGTGTACACTTCTCATTATAAATATCCAGTTTTGATATTTTATCCATTCAATTCTCTTGTGCCATACTCATCATTGTTCATCAGGACCTTTGTAATTTAAGAAAATTAGAGGTTTATAAAGCCAGTTATTCTATGTCTCCTCTGGCAGTGACAACTTGAGATTTAAAAATATAGTACTTTTGTTACATGCGTCCATTCAGGTTGGCTGCCTATATCTACACCGTGCATCAAATCTGTCATCTTATTAAATCTGCGACTAGAGAATGTTGTCTCTATAAATGTTTTGGATAGGCTTTACTGTCAGGTTTAGAAATATGTCAGCCCTGGCAGCCGCTTTACCTTGATTTAAAAGCCAAAATACAAATAAGTAGATTACAGAGCAATCAATCAATACAGCATCAGAGACTGTCATGGTTAGTGTTGAACTCGAAGTTCTGCACCCTCATTTTACAGATGAGTTAACTCATCTCTAAACTGGAGGGAATGACATTTTCAGCCCCGTCTTAGTTATAACTGGCAAGGTAAAGCTAGTGCTACTGTGCCTCAGTTTCCTCACATGTGTGAAAGAAACTTTTCCTTGAATAAATAATCCCAGCACTGGCACTTTCCCCCTTCAAGTTTCTATGGTGCTGTGAGAAACTTGATATATTTGATACATTACTAATCATTATTAAAAAGTTTTGCCAAGCCCGGAGAGATAGCACAGCGGCATTTGCCTTGCAAGCAGCCGATCCAGGACCAAAGGTGGTTGGTTCGAATCCCGGTATCCCATATGGTCCCCCGTGCCTGCCAGGAGCTATTTCTGAGCAGACAGCCAGGAGTAACCCCTGAGCACCGTCGGGTGTGGCCCAAAAAAAACAAAAAAACAAAAAAAAAGTTTTGCCACACACAAAACCTCCATTTTTTTTTTAAATCTCCTAATTTATTTTTACATTTTTATTGTGGTAAAAGTGAATTACAAATTTTTCGCAGTAATATTTAAGGCAATAGTGACAATGAACGAAGGGCATTCTCACCACCAGTGTTGTCTTTCCTCCATCCCTGTTACTTCTATTTTCTAAAGGAATCTCCTTATATATTCTTTTAAAACAGAGAGTACTATCAATTTATGGTTATTGGCAAAATTGTAACTTTTACTCACTGTTGAAAGAATAAACAAACCCAGATCTTTTTCCTGTACAGAGCATTTTTTTTTCTTTTTTTCTCTCCCTGGTTTGTTATTGTAAGGTTGCTTGGGGATATTAGGTTACTGACCTTTGTTTTTCTTTCTACAAGAAGCTTTCACTAAAGTATTTTTGGGGGGTCGTATAAGAAACAATGACTCTCACATGTAAGTAATTAAGAGGTTTCCAGGCAAGAAAAAAAAGCAGCACAAATTTAAGTTGATTAATTTTCTTTCCTTCTGACAACTTGTAGAGCCTAATCTGAAAGTTGTGTGCAAGAATGCAGAGATATTCTGAGAATCTTTGTGTCTGGTGTTACATTAAAGCTTGGGATAGGTCCTGAGAGGTCTGGGCAGGCAAGTTTGGCAAGCTTGGCAATATAATCTGACACGATGCATGCTCTTCTACTCAACTGTAAAAATCTATTTTATTCAAATATCACCTGCTATTCTTATGGAAAGTCTTTGGAATAGAGATCCTCAATGTGTCAAAAACATGTAATGTGTTTGTGATAGAAATAAATAAAGACCAGGGTGACTTTAGCTTGCTTTCACATGTGCTGGCCAGCACTTGCAGAATTCTAAAGTAGGTTATGTTAGCCATCCCACTTTCAATGCCTTCATGGATGTGGTGTTTATGTATCCTAGATTTTCCAGGGCAACCCTGGGTTGTAAATATTCTGTCCTGTTGTTCCCATAAGCACAATCATACTTGTCAAGCAACGTGCCATGAGTTTTGGTTTGGAAAATATGGATGCCGTATGTCCATCAGAGCCTGTTTTTTCTGGCCTGATGCCTTATGCTCTTGCTCTACCACGCTCTACGCCTAGCCCACTTCCTATTCTCATCAAAGGCTTGTTTCTGTTTCAGTCTACTTGCTTGTGCTCTCTATGCCTAGTGTCTAGGGGGCAATGTGAACAGTAAACTAATCTGTGTTAATGGGCAAGTGGGAGAAAATCAGGGTCAGGAGAACACACACTTTCAGAGTATTTGTTCTGTGTCCTCCCAGGGCCCATAAGTGGCACTCTGGAAATAGTGCCTTGGCTTCATGTATCTATCTTGAAGACATTATCTTAGACAGTAGAAATACACACTATCTTTTTCTAAGTCGTTCTATTGTTGGTTGGTGAAGGCAGATTTCATCAAGGATTCAGGAAGCCCTAAACTTCACTGTCAAGATGGTTTCCTCCTCAGTCATTCCTGGGTCAGCTTAGCTAGCATCCATGTCCCGCATCTGATTATATCTCTGGAAAAAGAGGAGGAGGAGTGGTGCCATGGTGCCTCACACTGCTTTTCTGCCCACAATTATTTTTTCTGGTATGTTATTCTGCTCAAATGCCCCCTTTCCAAAATTGGAAAGCAAAATTGTTTTATGATATTATTTCCTGAGGGAAAAAAAGACCTATCTGTGCCTCTCCATTGTTAGATCCCTGTCCCCATCCAACCTGAACTTTTAATGAGGAGACTAAGTTTGACATTGGTAGAAAGATGTTTAAAATTATTTGAAATATTTTGTAGATTGCAAGTTCATTGCCTGCCATTTTCCTTTTAGCCTAACCTTGTTATTTCTGTTTATTTTATTACATAAACATATAAAGTTTTCTACTAACTGTCCAAATAGCTTGCTTTTAAAATATCAGCTTAACCATTTTTATTTCTATCACATTTTTTCTCTTGTCTAGATTTGGTACTTAGTGGTAATAAATTTCAATGGAATCTCCTCTAACTCTTTAAAAGATAGATTTTCATTTCTCTGTGTTAAGCACTGTACCTTTTAGAAATTTAATCAACATTTCTTTTGGCAGTGTGTATTATCTTAAAAAGGAACATTAGTATCTTGACTTTTTAGTCCTGTGAGTATTTGCTGAACCAGATGCTTTCACTATCCTCTATTATTTTTAATCATAGATGCTTAAGTCTCAAGAACTAGCTCTTGTGAATGTGGACAATGTAGGATACTAGAAGAGCAAGCAAGCACTCACTATCTTTAGAAATAGAATATGAATTTAGCATTATGATTATCCTAATAAATATTTAATTAATTAAGATGTCTTATAAAATCCAGACTTTCTTTGCAGTATATTTTCAGTCTGTTTTCCCGGGTTTTAATATGTACATTCAGCTAACTTAATGCTCTCAGTGCCTGGTTATCTGGTCATCTTGTTCATTGGAATCTAGGAGAAGAGAAGTTGGACCATGTCTGGCAATGCTCCAGGCTTATTCCTGTAACTGTATGAGGGATCACTCCTGGTAGTACTCAGGTGTAACTCCCCTAGGCACAGCTTGAGGAACTATATGAGGTACCAAGAATCAAACCTTGGCCAGCTACATGTAAGCTTGTTGTCCACTGTCCTATCACCTCTTGTCCCTTACAATGGCATTTTATGAAGGTTCAGTGTGTACATGACATATTAGTTCCTAGAAGCTAAATAACAAATCTGAGAAATGGGCACTATTATTCCTATTTTGTAGATAGAAATATAGGTTTTAAGTAGGTAAATCATATTTCTTCATTCTCACAGCTGAAAATGAGGCTTAAATTTAAACCAAAGTCTGTCTTCATTAAATCCTATCTCTACTTCTAACCACTACGATAGTACTTCCTGTTAACAATGCAAGAAGGTACCTGTTATTTCTACCAATAGTCATTCACAATGTATTTCCTATCATGCTGCAGTGTGCCTGTATCAAAGCATTCAATATTTGCCTTGAGTTTCTATTTTTGTTTGGAAAATGCCCCTGAAGTACATAATCTGTACATAAAACCATATAAAATAAGAAGTGAAAGACCTCTCTTCCCTCCAAAGTCTTATATTCCCTGACATGTGTGTTTTCGAATTCTCTTAGGCATCTGCTGATGTGACTCTCTAGATGTTTCCTTTTTAAATTTTAGCCATATCTTGAGGTTCATTACAACAATTATTACAGCTTATCATGTTCTGCTTGCATAGGGAATATATACAAAGTATTTCTCTGGAAAATACTATAAAGTATATTCTTTTGTCCCCCTTCCCTTACAGATATTTAAAGCAGAAGTTGTGAATTAAAAATAAACTTATAAATTTTGACTTGCCTGTTTTCTCCTGATATTTGTTCATTGGTAGTCTACAGAGGGAAATACTCAAATAATATTTATATAATTTATTTTTTTCTAAGTGGATGGTTAAAGATTCTTACCAATTCTTTCTTCAGTTAGATCTAAAAGTTCTTTAAAAAACAGATGTTTAATGTAGGTTCTTTCAGGCTAAAATCTTCTACTGAACATGAGTGCTTTTAAAATGAACAAATTTGGGGACAAAAATAAAAAGGAAGAGGAAAGAGGTCATCATTGCCGAGAACACATCTTGGGCTCCTTTGGATCAAATACAGTTAATTTAGATGAAGAAGCTAGAAGGCAGTTTACCTTCATTCTTTCTTTAGCTAGTATGCTCTTTCTGCCTCTGGGCTATATTAGAGGCTATGACTCTACTCTATTTCTGGCTGCATATCAGGGCCTTTGTTTCCATGGGAATTTACTTTCTCCTTCAATATAAACCATGTAAACCAGGACTCTCTCTGGGAATCCTACTGCCTAATTAGCACCAAGTAAATAGGTATGAAATGAAGAGAAATATATGAATGATTGAATAAAGACAAACACAGAAGTTTGTGATGCCCAGAGTATTACTATTGGTGTGGGCCAGAGTGTACTGTTGAACCAGACGACGGTTTGGAATAATTTCTCTTTAAACACTGCACTTAGTAGGAGTGTGATCTTTGCTTATTTCTAAAGATTTCTAGTACCAGTAGTCCCACTTGTGATCTGGAAGCAATATCACTAATGATTTGTGATGCTGTTTGCATTCAATGATACAGTAACACAGCAGAAACTTGGATGTGACTTAGCCATAAAGAACATGCCTTGCATGTATGCAGACCTGGGCTTAATCCTTGTCAATGCAAAAACAATAAATATTGACACAATGGAAGGCATACTAGACAAAAATTCTGCCCCTCCAGGAGCTAGCATTCAAGATAAAATAAAAGCAAATAAAAGGCTATACATTAAATAGCAAGTATGCTAGAAAAAACTGAAATGGGGGAGGAGAAAGGATATGGTAATGAAATGGAATTTTAAGTAAGTGACTAGGAGAAACTTCTCAAAGACATGAATATAGTTACTGAAGAATGTGTTGAGTCAATATTAACCATCTGAGAGAACTTTCCAGACCAAAAATAAAACCATCCCAAGCCTTAGGACAGAGAAGTATACCTGTCTATTTGAAGATATGAACCAATGACATTGGGCTGGATTCCAGAAAAAAGAAGATAACAAGAGTGGTGGCCTGATATAGAGCTGTTGTATGTGCATATGTGAGCATGTGTGTGTACATGCATTTGTTTGCTTGTGTGTGCTACCCTTAGATGCATACTAGTACACATGTTCTTGGTCTGAGGAAGCCTTGTAGGAAAACTATCAGATTATAAATGCCATGCTATGTTTTAGTAAACAGCAAATAATTTCTTAAAATATAGGTAGAACCCAAACTTAATTGGAAATCTACTTGTACAAAAAGCTATTGGTTTAACTGGCCTTTAAAACCACTTTTTTATTGGGGTCATTCTCAGCAGTACTCAGGGGCTATACAGTGCCAGTGGAATCATGTCTCAAATTTGCGAGGCACATGCTCTACCACTTGAACTTGAACACTGGTCTGGCTTTAAACATAATTTTATGGTGATAGTTTTTGTAGATGAGAGGGTAGTTTTTCTTTAGAGTTGGTTGGGGAGTAGCACCATCTGATTTTGCTTTAATAAGGTCCTTTGAGAATATTCCCTAGGGAAGAAATGATGAAAGCAGAAAGACTTGAGTAGGTTGATGCACATTAATCCAAACAGGAGGCAATGCTATCTTGGGGCAGAGTAGAGGCAGTAGAAGTGGCTGTCTGACAACTTTTCTACAAAGCTTCACTAGCCCAATAACATATGCACTAATGTACTAAGGTACCTTAGAAGTTATAACAAGTAGTTAACTCTCATTAAGGCTGGAAATATAGTGTATCATTCAGCTAAGTTCATTTTGAGACTGAGGGGCCCATATCATTAAGTATAAAACTGCAAATCAAGATCATTCCAGTAATCTCAATTCAGGGTTTTTTTAGTTTTGAGATCTACCCCAACAGTAGATTCAATATAGGATAGGTAGAGGGAAAGGGGTATGTTGTGCCACCAAGTTTTTATTTTTATTTATTTATTTTTGGTTTTTGGGTCACACTCGGCAACTCTCAGGGGTTACTTCTGGCTCTATGCTCAGAAATCACTCCTGGCAGGCTCAGGGGATGATATGGGATGCCGGAATTCAAACCACCAATCTTCTGATTGAAAGGCAAACGCCCTACCTCCAGGCTATCTCTCTGGCCTCTATTTTTATTTTTTATTAAAGAAGTCTCACTGCTTTATTTTTTAATATTCATTTCTTATTTAATTTTAATTAATTACCTCATTTAAACACCGTGGATACAAGGTTGCTCAGAATACAGTTTTATATTTTTTACAGATACAAAGTTATTCATGATTGATTTTCAGTCATGCAATATACAGCATCCTTCATCAGAGCATATTTCCCACTATCAATGTCCCCAGTTTCCAAGTTTTTATTTTGAATGCATTTGGCCCACTCCTTAGTGGTGCTCAGGAGATGCTCCAGCTTTATGCACCCAGGTGGCTTCTAGCAGTGTCCAGGTAATGATAGGATGTGGGGGGTTGAATGGGGCCAGTAGCATCCAAGACAAGTGTCTTAAACACTCCACATTTAAACTTTAAATACATTTTTAAATTTTCTTCACTCAGTAGAGCCCAGAGGCTATTCCTAGCTCAGTGTTAGGAGTGAGCCCTGCCAGAGCTTGTGAGATATGTCATGTCAGAGATGGAATCAGGGCCAGTAGCATACAAGGCAAGTGCCTTAACCTCTGAATCATCTTGACAGTCTCAAAGTTTTGACCTTTTACATTTATTAATTTATTTAGTTTTGTGTTTTGGGGGACACAGCCTGCAGTTCTCAGGGCCTAGTCCTGGCTCTGTGCTCAAGGATCACTCCTGGAGAACCATATATATCAGGAATGGAATCTTGGTCAGTTGTATGTATGACATTCTACCTACTGTACTATTTCTCCAACTAAAGCTTTACCTTTTAGATAAATGATATAATTTAGATATATTTAGAAAAATAAGACATTTATTTTCTAAAAAAGATTAGGAGTAACACGCAAGCAAAATAAGAAATAGTGGTCATAGAGAAAGATGTTGATTAGTTGGTCTGCCATAAATGATCTGGACACAAATCTGCAATTGTTCTCAGAGCAAAAGTCCTGTCACTGAGTCCCTGCACAAAGAAAAGACATGCTGAAATGAAATTTGATCTGACTTATAAAGGGGACAGAGAAAGCTCTCTGTGCCTTCTTTCCTTAGATGCTATTATTTCAACCCATCATATTTTACTTGTTGAAAAGTGCTTATTATTCTTACTAAGTGACTTAAGGTGTTTGGGCATCACTATGATGTTTAGACAAGTGAAGCCAAAAAAAAAAAAGCATGTGGGAAATGTATAGCTTTATTGAAAATTATGCATGCTGGATGTAAGATGTATATAGACTCTACCTATGGAAAGAGTCTTTTTTCTGCTACTGAATTAGGCCTTGGGGCTCTTTGGTCACTGCAGCGAGAATGCTGGTGAGTAAATGTAGATGCATTTTAGTGAACTCTAATGTGATTTTTAAAATTGTTCAAACAATCAATTTACTGCTGTCATCATATTTCTTTCTATTTTCAAGTGCAAATTTGACACCATTGTTCTTATTAACAATTACAACAGAATTTTGTCCCTCAAGTTTCTATCAAAGAGATTCATTCTTGAAAAAGACTTGTAATTCACATTGGTCTCAATAAAAATTATTAAATAAAAGGGTTGCATTCTTGATGTTATGGTTACATTAAAATTCTTACTACAAACGAAGCCAGCTAAAAATGTTTACCAACTTGAATTGAGCTCATCATGTTTTGTTTGCTGAATAGTGTTTTGTGATTTTACCAACATAAGAATGAGTCTCCAAACTATTTTTAAAAGTGGAGCTTTTACTCTAAAGAAGTGCTTGCCTCATTTTCTTCGTGCTACTCCAAACAAGATGTTGTTTATTACTTTGAAACACTATATGTAAACCCCAGGAATATGTTAAATATGATTGAAGTCTTGGCTGTCTTTAACAAATTGAAGTTTCCAGAAATTTAGCTGTGTTTAAAAACCAAAGCCATGTTTTCAGGAAAGATTTCTATTTCCAAATATGTGGTTGCCCAAACCTTTTATATTTTCATGTCAAATTCAGCTGCCAAATAACACATACTGTACCTTAGCTATAATAGAAAAATACACATGAACTTCAGATTTTAAAAATTACTGCAAGAACAACTATGCTCATATTTCTTGAACTTCTGCTATTCATATGTATATAAGTGTGTTTTAGAGTAAGCTTTGTAAGGCACTGGTCACTTGTACTGGTACAAATTGACATTCAGAGCACAAGATTGGCACTGTGTAATAGCCGATCTGGGAAAATACAGGAATTCCTAGCCAGACCAAAATATGAGGTCAAAGAAGTTGCTTTTATAATAATAGTGGTTATCTGTTTAATGTGTGATCTGGCAGTGATATGATGTTGACCATAGGCAATTATGCATATTTCTAAACTCAATGGTTATGTGCAATCCCAGAGTAAGAGCAATCCCCTAGTTTGTGATAAAAGGCTACTTATTGCCCTTTTATTTCTTTCATCTGCTTTACTTAACCATTTATAAAAGACAAATTAATTTCATTTTGTGTTTTGTTCTGCTACCATTTGTACACATTGGGGATATCTAGTAATATGTGATCTTTGAGGCTTTGGCACAAGATTGGTGTCATCAAGTGAATGATGTTCACATTGTATAGTTTGTATGAGATAATGATATGGTCCAGTGACAGTGTGTTTTGAATTCTTTGGGGCTAGAATACTCTGATGTGAGTTATAAAATATAGTGACCTATTACTTGTGTTTTCTTCTCAGTTAATGCCATGAGGCAACCTTTTTGCTGTATTATTGTGTTTTTTTCTTAGAATGACAATATCAGGATTAGTGTATTTATTAATGCCCAAGAAACTGACTAATCTTATGGGTCTATTTTCCTCTCTGTTGTTTCTATCTGTCTGAAAAATAATGTTCTATATTTTCATTTCAATGACAATGTGATGCCACAGCAAAGGAGTTTTATTGGCTGGTAGCATATATTACATGTAATTTTCTCTTTGTGGAAAATATGCTTAGTTTGGACGATAAAAATGAACTTTGAGCATTTCAAGTATTCAAAAAGCTGTTATGGAGAGGGGAGTGATTGTTGTTTACCCTTTGTTTGGGAAGAACAGGAGAAATGGGATTGAATTTTGTAAATTTACAATTTTGTAAATTTTGTAAATTTATATTTGGGGGTGTGTGTCACACCGGCAACGCCCAGGAATTACTCCTGGCTCTGTGCTCAGAAATTGCTCCTGGCAAGCTTGGGGGACAATATGGATTACTGGAATTTGATCTACCATCTGTCCTGGATTGGCTGCATGCAAGGCAAACACCGTACCACTGTGCTATCTCTCTGGCCCCTAAATTTATGATTTTAGTAAAACAGAGTTAAATTAACCAGGCAGACACCATGATGGGTTATAATTGTGCTTCCTTTATTCCTAGGGACCCCTTTTGCTGTACTCCCCAGGATTTAACACCAGTTTTGGCATAGAGATAAGGATCCAACCAAAATTAAAAGAATAAAGTGAGAGAACAGATTAAGGAGCTGCTCATAAAAGGCATCATGGTTGGTGCAAGTAATGGTATAAAAGTACTCAGGGGGATGTAGCAGACAGTTTCAGTGCATTTAATGCTTATAACCAGCAATACAATACTGCTTGGTATCAGTAATGCTGGAGTACGAGGACCGTAACTAGTGGTGCACAGGTGTTTCCAGGGCTAGATTTATCTGTGCTTTAGGAGTCTAGCAGTCTTGAGAGTCTAATTCTCAGGGCCTTATATATGCCAAACATGACCAATCGACCCTCCTAAGCTATCTTCTTGGCCTCTAGGTATTAATGTTAAGGTTTAATGATATTTTTGATTGAGGAACATCAACAAGAAAGTAAAACTTATAAAAAACTTAATTTTTTCAGTGGAATTTAAAATAAGAAGGTGCCATATTTACCTACACCATTTTCAACTTTGTTTTTACCTTTAAATTAAGTACAAAGGATGTGGGGCACTGGAATGGTAGGTGGGATGTGGACAAATCATAGTTGAGTAGTAGTGGGAGTCCAGGTATAACATGTGCTTTTAAGAAGCCTTAAATAAGAACCAAATGAGAAATTGTGTCTAAAAAAAAAAAAAAAAAGAAATTGTGTCTGTTTCTTCTCACCCAAAAGGTTTTTTTCATGGATAATTGTGTGTGTGTGTGTGTGTGTGTGTGTGTGAAGAATTGTAAGAAAGAATGTTTAAAGTTATATAATATTTGTTCTACTATATAACTACTTCTCATAGGTGATTATTATTTGAAAGATCTGGGGAAAAAAAAGCTTCAAATAAGAAGACAAGTTTAGCTACGCTACCAAAATTGAAGACTTAGGAGCATTCAAAGGGTTTTTTTTCCCATCCACCTGAATTTGCTATCTAGAAGACTGAACAGTACCAGACTTCAAACTGACAAGACTAGAAACTATTGGACAATGACCAGCCCTTGCACTTGTGTTTTGTTGTTTCAGTATGCAAGGATGTCCAATCTGAATACCTGGGTCCAAGGGGCAGAAAATATCTCACTCATTAAATCCAAAAGGCACCCCAGAGTTCACAAATTTCATAGGCCTAGGAAAAAAATTTTTTGGACCACACCCAGCAGTGCTCAGGGTTTACTCCTGGCTGTCTGCTCAGAAATAGCTCCTGGCAGGCATGGGGGACCATATGGGACACCGGGATTTGAACCAACCACCTTAGGTCCTGGATCCGCTGCTTGCAAGGCAAACACTGCTGTGCTATCTCTCTGGGCCCGAAAATATTTAAGGCCTGATCACAATGACATTAGCAGCAAATGGTCAGAAGGACACTATTTAGATTAATAGTATCAGCACAAAGCTTCACTTATTGTCAAAAAGTATGAATAAAATGTCATGACATTTAAAACAGTTTTTCACTCTGTCAGTATTTCTTAACCTGCTGGATGGGTTTTGGAAATCACAGTCAATTATAATTTCAGTGTGCAACTTGAGGACCAATAATTTAGAACAAAAATATTAAAGCATTTGAAAAAGTTTATAGCAAATGATTGATTTTCATGTTGGATATGGATACTTACTACTTCTGTGGTATGGTATGGTTGAGCTCCTAAAGTAATGGTACAAGAGTGCTGCAGAGTATTGAAATGACTGAGAAACTCAATGGAAGAAGAGGTAGAAAGAGGGAAGTTAATCTTATTTTATTTATTTGGGCCTTTAAGCAGTGTTCCAGAGTCAAAGGTCCACTTGAGGTGATACTTGTCCAACAAAACCAGAGATTTCAGTGGTGGATCTAGTAGAGCTTAGGGAGTCATAGAGAGTCAGGGATGAAACTCGAGGTCCTATGCTCATGAGATTCAGGTATGTATATATTGGAATATATATATATATATATATTAGTTTTATTATAATTTCTATACATATATATAACCCAAATAAATATATTATCCTTGTTTTTAGGTTGTACCCCTAGTACTCAGAGGCTACTTCTTTTTTGTTGTCGTTGTTGTTTTTTTATTTTTTGAGGGAAACCACACCTGGTGATGCTCAGGGGTTACTCTTGGCTATGTAGTCAGAAATCGCTCCTGGCTTGGGGGACCATATGGGACATCTGGGGATCGAACCGCTGTCCATCCTAGGTGAGCATGTGCAAGGCAAGCACCCTACCATTTGTGCCACCACTCAGGCCCCTCAGAGGCTATTTCTTGCTGAAAGTTTGAGACATTGTTATTCTTGGTGATGATCAGGAGACCATATGCAATACAAACTAGGGTGTCTTTTCATTTTTTTTAAATTTTTTTCTGGGGGTAAGCCTGGTGGCACTCAAGTGTTACTCCTAGCTCTGTGCTCAGAAAGCACTCCTGGTAGGTGGGGGGGGGGGACCAAATGGGATGCCAGGGATCAAACCTGGGTCCTTCTTGGGTTGTCCACGTGCAAGGCAAACACCCTACCGCTGCTATCACTCTGGCTACAGGTTAGATACATTTTTTTCCTTTTTTTAAATATAATTTTTATTTTGATCGTAGTGGTTTACATATTGTTGACAATAATATTACAGATTCACATTTATATAAAATCAGGGGGGTTCCCATCACCGATTTTTCCTCCCTACACCTCCGTGTTCATCCTACCTCCCATATCCTCCTCCATCACCCCCAGGGCTGCGAGAAATTGTGGTCCCCTCTGTACCTAGTTTACTACTTAATAGTCTTGGTCTTGGTGCCTCCCTTATTTTCCCCTCTAACTGGGAGGAAGGACTACATAGTTCAAGTTATGTGGTTTTATTTGAGGAAGAGAAAAGTAATAAACTGGGGCAAAAGTCTAATATGCCAAAAATGGGGGAATCCTTCTAGAGGCTCTCATAGTCGGTTTGAGAGATGAAGGAGAAAAAGAAGGTGAAACACCCGAACAGTACAAAAAGAAGAGTCGAATATCCAGTGAGCACTCCAGTGATAACGATAGGTACCACAAAAAAAAAAAAAAAAAAGCCATGGTCTTGAGTTAAAAAACATGGCAGAGCACCTAAAGAAAGAAAAGAAAAGAAGAAAACAAAACAAAACAAAACAATATAAATATAAATGGGGACAACAACTTCAATTACCACACCAAAACAAAGAAATAGAAAAAAAGTAGATAGGTAAATAAAAATAAAATAATAATAATAATAATAAATGAAGAAAAATAATATATAAAAGAAAAAAGTTTTGTGCTTTTTGCCTTTTTTTTTTCCTTCCTGCACTGGCACAGTAAATATTGGGGTCATTCGAAAAGGAATTCACTTGGCCTTAGCGCTATGGGGTTTCTCCACCCCTTGGGGTATATTGTCACGGGATTAACTATAGACTTCGTTCAGGTTCATTTACTCTACCGGTGGTGCTTTCGTGGTGTTTGGAAAACTTCTGCTCCGTCCTGGGTGATGAAATAAGACCTCTGTATCTAGAGATCTCAGTATCTGCACAGGTCCAGGAGTGGGACTTATGATGAAGTCTTTCTTTGTGGTTCTAGAAGTTCTGTTCCCTCAGTGTCATTTTAATCCATCTTCTGTGGTTGGTGGTCTTGGTCTTTGCACTGATCCTAGGATGGAACCTAGGATAGCGTCTTTCATTGTGTTTCCAGAAGCCCTATTCTTCCGTTGTGATTGTCTCTGCCGGACCTTTGGAACTGGGGATCATGGTTATTGTGCGGGTCATAGTTCAAACCCTAGACTAGGGCTTTTTTATTGGTCTCAAGATATATTCAGTCCAGTCATGGTTCTAGCAGCCAGTCATCTGTAAATCACGGTCTTGGCTTTTGGACTGACCAAATGGTGACAAGTCTGATTTTGTCTTATTGTTGGCTGGTGAGGTAGGATAACCTGTTCTTAGGTCAAGTTGTTCCCATTTTCTTTGTTGTCAGGATATTAGAGCTGGCACTTGGTGGCCCAGCGGTATTAAGGATGTCCCGGATGGGATTTGTTTCCTGTAGCTGTTGTGAAGAACTGTGTTGATTCTATGTCTGGGATCCAGGGTTCAAGGCTGGACGGATGGTGTCTAATCAGGTTAGATACATTTTAAAGGGTGGCAAGAGAACATTATATAGATCTGAAGAGGTGGTACAGAGGTTAAGGCCATTGCCTTGCATACATCTAATCTCTGTTTGACCCCCATCACTGCATGACCCTTTAATTCCATCAGAAACTCCCCCAGGCATACTTAACCTAGACCCCTGGAAGGTTAAGTGTGGTCCCAAACTCACTTTCTGCCCTCCTTATCCTCCACTAAGAAAGAAAAAGTATATATACCTGATATAATCTCCAAAGAAATGGATTCATAAAATTATTCTTTTACTTTCTTTTTTGTTTTTGTTTTGTGTCACATCCAGCAGCGCTCAGGGGTTACTCCAGGCTCTACACTCAGAAATCGCTCCTGGCAGGCTTGGGGGACGATATGGGAATGTCAGAATTTGAACCACCATCCTTCTGCGTCTAAGGCAAATGCCCTACTGCTGTGCTATCTCTCCGGCCCCGAGTCTTTTACTTTCAGTTAAATCTTTTACAGGATGTGAATAGACAACTTTGTAAGCAATGGATCCAATCTAATGCTTGCTAGCTAATCTAAATGGGAAAAAAGGTGAGAATTTGGGCTTTTGTAAATAATGTTACTCAGTGCATCTTGTGATATGTGCTTTTATGTTAAACATGCCTAAAATTAGTTTAATCTGGACAGGTACTCCTTGTTCTCTAGTTGACCCTACTTCTTTGGTATAATAGAACTTGTGAGCTAGAGAAAAGGAGATGAAGATAATTCTAGTATCAGCTGGAAAGGTTGTAAACAAAATGGACAACTCTCATTCTCTGATAATAGTTATTTTGTCTCATAAAATAAAATGATTATTTAAAAAAAGTTCTATTTATTTAACTATACTATTTGCACATCAACTGATCAGAGTGTATGAGTACTTGCATTTCAGGCTATTCCTAAACATGGTTTTAACATTCTGAGAGGGCTGTATTGTAATTTGGTGAGTAGTTCATGGCAGGCCATGAAATGGCACTAATTAATATAGCTGTTTGGTGTTTAGATATAATAAACAGCTCATTTTAATTTTATTATCTTAGATTCTTAACACATGTTTCTAACTATGACAGACATTTATTTTTAATTTTAATGAAGAAAGGAGATGATATCACAGTTCTGTTTTTTTATGATAGAATGATCAGGGTCACAAGAAGAAAAGAGGGAGTGATACAGGAGGCTACTCCTTGCTATATAGGCCTAAGGGTGTGGTGCTTGGAGAGTCACCAAGGCAATATCTGTTAGTGCTAGGAAGGGACTACATAATGCTGGAGATCAAACCTAGCTGAGTTTGTATTCTATCTCATTAATTAACTAACTCCCTAGCTGGAGAACAAACCTAGTGACTTATACAGGTCAAGCATAGACTCTACCACCGTCCTAATGTGCCCATGTTTTGAATGTGATATTTCTGTACTATCTTAGGTTTTACATTGACCTTGTTTTCTTTAACATAATGTTAAGAAGCATTACTTGCAGGTATTTTCCCAACTATTTTGTTGATTTTTTTTTTCTTTTTGATATGCTAGAAGACTTAGGTACTTGTACCATGTAACTTCCAGGCCAGGCCAGACTGATGGTTCAATGCTGTGGTACTGTGGTGAGAATGCTGCTCATGTTCAGCGTAGCTTCAATCTTCTGATTCACATCTGATGATGCTCAAAAGGCCATGTTGTGCCAACTGCAGACCTTACACATGCTAGGCATGCACTCCAGCCATTGAGTTATATCTCTGATTCTTGGTTTTACTCTTGATTGATGAAACTAAGAAAAAGAAATTTCAAGGACATAAAATGAAATGCAATAATAATGTTTTACATTATTATTACTAAAGAAGGGCCTCACTCCAGATAGTCTGTTCTCAAGAAATTTATTTCCTGGAGTTGTCCCAGTTAAAAATGATCTTTAGGAAGAGACTAACTCATGCGTTCCACTAGGAAAAAGCCCTTTCTGTATGTGGTGATTACAAGCTATGTGTGTTTTTATGGCCTGGGAACATACATTCTGCTCCTAATTAAGTTATTTGGCCAAATTGAGATCTAGAGTGGGTATAGAGCCACCAGCAAAGGTCTGTTTCTTCAGAATAAGTGAGAAAGAGTGAATCATGTTGGATGGGTAAGTAGAAGGAGGCGAACTACTTCTGAAGCCAAGGAGAGCAAAATGTTCTAGCAAAGATATTCAAGAAATTGGTGCTTAAGGGGTGTGTGTGTGTGTGTGTGTGTGTGTGTGTGTGTGTGTGTGTGTGTGTGTGTGCGTTTCAGGATATTGACACAGCTTTTGTGAGGTTTCAGGATGCTATTTATTCTGCTTGAACCTTTCCTTCCTTCCTTTTTTGTCCTTTGTTCTGGTTAACTAGTGTGTGCCCTCACAAAGATCTGCCATGACTGAATGCTGCTTCCTGAACAGTGCTCTCGTGAACATTACGATTCATATTCCTATCAAAGATTGCCCTTTGCTAGGAGTATATTTTTAAGGCTACTATACCATGTTCTGTATATAATCTTCTTGAGAGGGACCATAGAGAAACATTTTCTATGATTTCATAACCAAAATAATTGTGTCTCTCCAGAAGTCAATGGCTTGTTTTTTGTTTTAGGGACATGGATTCATGTCCTGTAACACATGTTCCTCTTCATGTGGCCTGCATGCAATCTCAGATTCAAAGGTACAGCCAATAGTATGTATAGCAAGTAGATAAAATTTCTTTGCAAGAATTATTTCTCTTCAATTCCAAATATTTTCCCTTAGACTCAATTTAGTTACCTATTTTATTATTTTTTTTATTTTTATTTTTTTTGTGGTTTTTGGGTCACACCCGGCAGTGCTCAGGGGCCACTCCTGGCTCCATGCTCAGAAATTGCTCCCGGCAGGCACGGGGGACCATATGGGACGCCGGGATTCGAACCGATGACCTGTATGAAAGGCAAACGCCTTACCTCCATGCTATCTCTCCGGCCCCTAGTTACCTATTTTAAATTTAGTTTATATTTTTACTATTTTGTATTAATTTAGAAAGGCATATTATGGGATTAGAGCGATATCACAGTGGGTAAGGCATTTGCCTTGCATGTGGCCAAACAG
Organism: Suncus etruscus; assembly: GCF_024139225.1. Lineage (NCBI taxonomy): Eukaryota > Metazoa > Chordata > Mammalia > Eulipotyphla > Soricidae > Suncus > Suncus etruscus. Next base: position 41,221,199 of record NC_064852.1, read on the forward strand.
GGTTCACTTTCATTACTCCTCTATACCCCCTTGCACTTCAAGATGTTACCTCTGAAATAAAATAAAACTGAAACAGTCTACTAAGTGAAAAATTCCACTCAATGTGAAATTTAGATTCTTCTTTTCTACTCTTTACCATATAATGCTGGGCAAAACATTTTCCTTTTTGGACCACATTTTTCTCCTATGTAATTTTATTACATGGCCAAGAAGATAATGATAGGGTTCTACATTACTCTTTGTGGATCTTAAGACCAGTTCTGAGTAACATTTATGGCTGTGTTTTCACTCAGTTATCACAAGGAACAAGATGAATATATTCTCCTAGACATAGAGAGGCCTAAGCCAAAGGAATCAAAGTGAAAGTGAGGTGAAAAGATCCATTGTGCTAACCTTCATGTTCTTCAGTATAGTTGATTTTGATTTTTGTAATGGGCAGTAATGTTTTCTAGAATATACTGAACTGCTGAGTTGTACTGAGTTGAAGTGGATTTTAAAATAAATTTCATTATGGATGTTGCACTATATTGTAAATCATCTGTAATGTGGTTGCTTGACAGATACATGGAGCAGTATCTAAAAGAACTGATGGTCCATCAATGATTATGCTGGCCAATGATCACATTTGGTTCTATCATGGAGTTAATCAAAACTAAAGGTCTTTGTCTAAGATAGGGTTTCCTTTTAGGAACTTCTAAGCAATAGAAGGCTCCAAAAGCAAGAGGGACCTTATTTGTCAAGAAGACAAATAAAAGAAGAGCTTTTAGTAGAATACACAGAAGAATAATCTACACAAAAATGATTCTAAAGTCACAGCCATTCATCAAGGTGTGGCAGAGCTTTGTGGTAAGAGCATAGAATTTTTAAATGTGTGGTTTTGGTTAAGTTATTTAATCTCTCAGAATCTTAGTTTCCTCATTTTGGTAGTTCTCATGACCATCCTAAAGAGATAGTTATATGCTGAAATATGTTAGTCATAGGTACTTAATTATTAATGTACTTTATTGTTAATACTATTACAAACCTCAGATTTACACCAAAATTTTGTTATCTCTTACCTAACAAGCTAGGATTAAACTAAAAACAGTACGATTAAATGCAAAACCCAAGTTACCAGAGTAGAAGTGCATATATAAAAAATGTTTTAAAATCAATTTGAATATGAGTATCCTGGTCATTAATTTTTATAATGTAATTTATTCCCTGAAGTATTTTTGGTGGGGAGGGGAAAGGGGAGAAGGCATACTTAGCAGTGCTCAGAAATCACTCCTGGTAGGCTCGGGTGACCATATGGGATGCCAGGATTCAAGCCACTGCTGGTCCTGGGTCGGCCGCTTGTAAGGCAAATGCCCTATCACTGTGTTCTCTCCAGTTCTTTTTTATTTTTTTAAGTTGGTACTACCCCAGCCATGCTCAGGAGCTCAGGGTTGCAAGCAGCTCTGTGGTGTGGGGCCACAGGATTATGAGCGATGATAGGATTGTGTGTGGGGGGAGAGTGCTGGGAACTGAACTCATGACTTCACACATGCAGGGCATGAATTTAATCTTTTGGCGCTTACCCCTGTTTTCTATAGTCTCCTTTAAAAATTGCTCCTGCCATCCTAACTTTCTGTGGAAGAAATATGAATTTATTCCATTTGTCCAAAGTAGATTAGCTTGTTTATGTGGAACAAAAATTTATTACCTAAATTCTGCAAAATCTTCATTTTGCAGAGTAAGTCAAAAAATGGTTAAAAAATCAGCTAAAGAAAATGTAAAAAGAAAAAAAATAACAACAGCTCTGTGAATCATATAAAAGAAAATTATATAAGAGAAACTATTGTTACAAAAACAGAAACCGCTGAAAAGGAATCTGGTTTGGGTTCAAGTATTTTTGTCTGAATGAGCTTCAACTTTTTTGCTTGGTCTACTGAAAACTCAGTGAAATTTAGAGTTTCTATTTGGTAACAACTGTGGTAGTTTCAGCTTCAGGTCAGAGCAGCTGGGAACAGTGGTTTTGTTTTGTTTCACTGCCTGCATCTTTCAGAAGAGAAGTGAAATTCTATAATCTAGTTTCATTGATTTATTTAGTTTTGACCTGCACTTTTTAATGTACAGTTTCTCCTAATCAAGTTATTTTAGTAAATTTGGACTTAAAAAGTTTGCAGAGACCTTTTCTAGGCAGTATTTTCATAGAAAAAATAAAGAAACGAGATAGTTCAGAGGTAGAATGTATAATTTACCTGTGTAAAGCTTTACTACTCACATCACACAGTTATACAAGGTTAAATATACTTTACCTATATCCATTACTGCCTAGTATTTTAAAAAAATCAAGATATAAAGATATCAGAATATACTTAATGCAGTTTTCAAATGATATTCTATAGTTACTCATTTTTATCAAGTTGCTGTAGTAGTTTTCAAAGGTGTTTTGTTTAGTTTATATTTTGGGTTTGGGTCACACCCAGTGGTGCACAGGAATAAGTACTGGCCACTCAAGGGTCACTCCTAGAGGTGCAGAGCCAGAGGTCAAACAGGGTAGAACACCCTTAAGGCAAGCACCTTAAACCTAGTATTATCTCTCTGGCTTTGAAAATAGTTTTGCTATATTTTTATGTCAAAATGTTTAAGTATGGTAAAAATTACATGTGATTTGTAATATTAAGGATTTTGCTATAATATCATAATGTTTGGTATATTTACTTTGTTATACAACAGAAATTCAGAAAAACTTCCTTTGAAAAACTCATTTTAAAAATAAGTCCATATTTTCTTCCCCACTCCCAGCCCAACTTTTTTTAAAATATTTTTTATTTAAACACCTTGGTTACAAACATGATTGTGGTTGGGTTTCAGTCATATAAGATGACACCCCCCATCACCAGTGCAACATTCCCACCACCAATGTCCCAAATATCCCTCCTCCCCTCCCCGCCCCCACCTGTACTCTAGACAGGCTTTCTATTTCCCTCATACATTCTCATTGTTAGGATAGTTCGCAATGTAATTATTTCTCTCACTAAACTCACCACTCTTTGTGGTGATGTTCATGAGGTGGGCAACCCCAACTTTTTTAAAATAAAAAAACGTTGTGGGGGATTTTCTAAACAGTGCTCAGATGGTCTGAGGATCCCTGGACTAGTGGGTCTATGCAAGGTAGAAAATGCTTCTCAGTTCCTACAGGTCTGCAATACCAGCAATGCTCCAGGAAGTATGAAGTGCCACATTGAACCACTAAACTCCTCCAGTGCATCTAGGGCTTGCCCCATAACCACGGTACTATCTCTCTAATCTTTTTCTTAGATCCTCACTTCCCCTCCTTTTCTTGTTGCTGTTTGTATTGGTATTGTGGTGACATCTAAAAATTTTGGGTTTCGAACAATTCCTGGCAGTACTTAGTGAATCTAGAAGAGACAAGTATCCAATTCAGGCATCTTGTATACAAAGGAAGGGTTCTAGCAGGGCCATCTCTATGGCCCTTTGTTTGAGGTTTATATATGTTTTATGTTATAATTTGATGAGGTCAAAGATAATTTAGGTGGTTTGCAAATGGTAAGATACTGTGTGTGATTTTGGTTGGAAGTGTGGATAAGTGGCAGGAATTTGTATTCGGGATTTTCCATTCCAACCTGGCAATGCAAGAATTCCATTGATGAGATACATCCTTGACCTCATAAAATTTCTACTATTTGAACTATAAACATTATTTTTGCTTAATGGAACAACTGAAACGTGGTAAGTGAGCACTTAACAGCTTTTAAAGGTTGTTAGAAACTTTGTAAGCAAGAATGAAAAATAAAGGCACATCCTTGAATATCATTATTTTGTTTAAGGTCAGCCAGCTGGCTGAGATAGTTTTCTTTCTTTTTTTTTTAATCAGCTTTATAACGAAATGTTGCTGAAAAGATTTTATGATTCAAGAACCTACTATACTTGAAACTTGCTGTACTTGAATATGCATCACTCAGTGTTTTGAGTAGTAAAGTTTACAATTAAAATCAAAACAGGATAACTTTGCAAAAGCTGGCTCCCTGTGTGTGACAACAAGCGGGGAAAATCCACGAAAGTACACCGGCCCAGTGGGGCCCAACTGTGAAAAACTGTGAGTTTGACCTGTATATGTCTGTCTACTGTCCTCTTGCGTGAAACTCTTGCGAGTGGGGCAAAAAGAGGCTCCAGAAAACTCGCTCGCCCAGACGCCATTTTCAGGGAGGGACTACAGAGCATGAAAACCGGCATAACTTTGCAAAAGCCGGCTCCCTGTGTATGACAACAAGCGGGGAAAATCTACGAAAGTACACCAGCCCAGTGGGGCCCAACTGTGAAAAACTGTGAGTTTGACCTGTATATGTCTGTCTACTGTCCTCTTGCGTGAAACTCTTGCGAGTGGGGCAAAAAGAGGCTCCAGCGGAGCACGGCCACTCCGCTTCGCTATGTGGCCGTGCACTCTTTCTAGGGAAAGAACAACATTGCAACAAGAAGGAAAAATTACACTAAGAACAGTGCTATATCACAGAAGCAAACATTTCTCTCCGGACTGTCTTCTCTGTTGCATGCTCGGGCCTAAGATTTGACCCAGTGTGAGGCTTCATCCACGGAGGACTCCCCTCCCTTAGAGGCAAGTCAGCCCATCCAGAAAGGGAGGAGCGAGAGGAGTGTGCTGCCTGCATCATATAGACAATGAATACCACCACAACACATAGAAAAACCCACAATACAAGTGTGACAATGGGGAAACAACGCAGGCCAGCATCAGACATAGAGAATGAAGTTGACAATTCTGAGGACCAGATAATGACCAACCAACTAATCAACCTCTCAGATAAGGACTTTAGACTAGCAATATGGAAGATGCTCAACGGACTCCAAGAAACCATGGATCGAGTTGAACAGAACACTAATAAGAACCAAGAAAATATGAAGACAGAAATCACAAAACTCCAAACTGAAATAACATGTCAACTAACAGGACTGAAAAAGTCAGTAAACGAATTGAATGACAAAATGGATAAGCTCTGGGACAGGGTATCAGAAGCTGAGAATAGACTTGGTGCTGTGGAAGATGAGATACATAACAATTCCATACAGCAGGAGAGATTAGACAAAAAACTTAAAGCAAATGAGCAGACAATGGAAAAATTAGTCAAAGAATGGGAACAGATGAAAATAGAAGTCTATGATAAGATCAACAGAAACAACTTAAGAATCATTGGAGTCCCAGAGACCCAGGAAGAAAACTTCCAGGAAGAATCAACGGTCAAGAACATCATTAAAGAAAAACTTCCAGAGCTAAAGAATATATGTGATCAAATCCTGCATGCCCGAAGAGTACCAACCAAAAGAGACCCCAGAAAAACCACCCCAAGACACATCCTAGTCACAATGACAAATCCCACAGATAGAGACAGAATTCTGAAAACAGCAAGATCAAAAGGGGAAATCACGTTCAAGCAAGCTTCCCTGAGATTTACAGCAGACCTGTCACCAGAAACACTCAATGCCAGAAAGCAGTGGTGGGATATTGTGACAAGACTGAATGAAATGAATGCTTCACCCAGAATACTATACACAGCAAGACTCACTTTCCGGTTTGACGGAAGAATACATGGCTTCACAGACAAAAAACAGCTCAGAAACTTCACAGACACAAAACCAGTCTTAAGAGAAAAACTGAAAGACCTAATCTAAGACAAGACTACCCAAAAGACACACCAAATTTTGAAATAAAGATGGCGTTAAATCCCAGGACAATTCTTTCTCTCAACGTCAATGGACTAAATGCACCAGTTAAGAGACACAGAGTGGCTAAATGGATCAAAAAACTCAATCCAACCTTCTGGTGCCTACAAGAAACACACCTGAATAGTCAGAACAAACATAGACTCAAAATAAAAGGCTGGAGAAAAATTACCCAAGCAAACAACACCCATAAAAAAGCTGGAGTGGCCATACTAATATCAGATAATGCAAACTTTATACTCAGGAAGGTTGTAAGGGACAAAGATGGACATTTTATATTAATCAAGGGGTACGTAGAGCAGGAAGAATTCACTCTCCTAAACATATATGCACCGAATGAGGGGCCAGCAAAATATTTAATACAACTGTTGACAAATCTGAAAAATAATATCAACAACACCACAGTAATTGTGGGGGACCTTAACACGGCTTTGTCAACACTGGATAGGTCAACCAGACTGAAACCCAACAAGAATATACTAGACCTGAGGAGAGAAATGGAAGAAAGAGGCCTAGTGGATATATATAGGACACTCCATCCCCAGAAACCTGGATACACATTCTTCTCCAATGTATATGGGACATTCTCCAGGATAGACTACATGCTGGCACATAAACCATACCTCCATAAGATCAAGAGGATAGAAATTTTGCAGACTACCTTCGCTGACCACAAGGCTCTGAAATTATTTGTGAACTCCAAAGGGACTCAGAAGAAACACTTTAACACCTGGAAGTTAAACAGCCTCATGCTCAATAACCAGTGGGTCCGAGATGAAATCAAGGAGGAAATCAAAAGGTTCCTGGAAACAAATGACAATAAAGACACAAACTATCAGAACTTATGGGACACAGCAAAAGCAGTACTGAGAGGAAAATTTATAGCTTTGCAAGCACACATCAGGAAGGAAGAAGGAGCTTACCCTGAGTAGCTTAATGACACAGCTAATAGAACTAGAAAATGCTCAACAAAAGGACCCAAGAATAGGAAGACAGAAGGAAATAACAAAGCTGAGAGCAGAAATCAACAAAGTGGAAACCCAAAAAACAATCCGAAAGATCAATGAAAGCAGAAGTTGGTTCTTTGAAAAAATAAACAAGATTGATAGACCACTGGCAAACCTAACAAAGAAAGAGAGAGAGAGAAACTTGATAACTCGTATCAGGAATGAAAAAGGAGAGATCACTACTGATATGACAGAGATTCAAAGGGTAATCAGAAACTACTTTGAAAAACTCTACGCCACTAAAAATGAGAACCTGGAAGAAATGGATAAATTCTTGGACTCATAATCTTCCACGGTTGAAGGAAGAGGATGTAGCATATCTAAACACCCCCATCACCATTGATGAAATTAAAACAGTAATCAAATGTCTGCCGAAAAACAAAAGCCCAGGTCCAGATGGATTCACTAATGAATTCTATCAAACTTTCCAAGAGGAACTACTGCCAATCTTGGCAAGACTCTTTCATGAAATTGAACAAGCAGAAACACTTCCAAATAGCTTTTATGAAGCCAACATCACCTTGATACCTAAACCAGACAGAGACGCTACAAAAAAAGAAAATTACAGACCAATGTCACTGATGAATGCAGATGCAAAGATCCTCAACAAAATCCTGGCAAATAGGATTCAATGCCTCGTTAAGAAGATCATCCACTACGATCAAGTAGGTTTCATCCCAGGAATGCAAGGCTGGTTTAACATCCGTAAATCTATCAACATAATACACAACATCAATAACAAGAAAAATAAAAACCACGTTATCATATCAATAGATGAAGAGAAAGCATTTGATAAGGTCCAACACCCATTCTTTTTTTTTTTTTTTTTTTTTTTTTGTGGTTTTTTGGTCACACCCGGCAGTGCTCAGGGGCCACTCCTGGCTCCATGCTCAGAAATTGCTCCCGGCAGGCACGGGGGACCATATGGGACGCCGGGATTCGAACCGATGACCTTCTGCATGAAAGGCAAACGCCTTATCTCCATGCTATCTCTCCGGCCCCCCAACACCCATTCTTGATCAAAACTCTCAGCAAGATGGGAATGGAGGGAACCTTTCTCAATATAGTGAAGGCCATCTATCACAAGCCAGTGGCAAACATTATCCTCAATGGAGAAAAACTAAAAGCCTTCCCTCTAAATTCTGGCACAAGACAAGGCTGTCCTCTCTCACCACTCCTATTCAACATAGCACTGGAAATACTTGCTATAGCGATTAGAAAAGAAAAAGCTATCAAGGGAATTCTGATAAGAAAGGAAAAAGTCTAGCTCTCGCTGTTTGCAGATGACATGATACTCTACCTAGAAAACCCTAAACTCTCTACAAAAAAAGCTTCTAGAAACAATAGAGTCATATAGCAAGGTGGCAGGCTACAAAATTAACACACAAAAATCAATGGCCTTTCTATACACCAATCGTAATAAGGATGAAATGGACATTAAGAAAACAACCCCATTCACAATAGTGCCACACAAACTCAAAAATCTTGGAATCAACTTGACTAAATATGTGAAGGACCTATACAAGGAAAACTATAAAACTCTGCTCCAAGAAATAAGAGAGGACACACGGAAATGGAAACACATACCCTGCTCATGGATTGGCAGGATTAACATCATCAAAATGGCAATACTCCCCAAGGCATTATACAGATTTAATGCCATCCCTCTAAAGATACCCATGACATTCTTCAAAGAAGTGGATCAGACACTTTTGAAATTCATTTGGAACAATAAACACCCTCGAATAGCGAAAGCAATCATTGGGAAAAAGAATATGGGAGGAATTACTTTCCCCAACTTTAAACTGTACTACAAAGCAATAGTTATCAAAACAGCATGGTATTGGAATAAGGACAGGTCCTCAGATCAGTGGAATAGGCTTTAATACTCAGAAAATGTTCCCCAGACATACAATCATCTAATTTTTGATAAAGGAGCAGGAAATCCTAAATGGAGCAGGGAAAGCCTCTTCAACAAGTGGTGTTGGCACAATTGGATAGCCACTTGCAAAATATTGAACTTAGACCCCCAGCTAACATCATGTACGAAGGTAAAATCCAAATGGATTAAAGACCTCGATATCAGCCCCAAAACCATAAGATATATAGAACAGCACATAGGCAAAACACTCCAGGACATTACAGGCATCTTCAAGGAGGAAACTCCCCTCTCCAAGCAAGTGAAAGCAGAGATTAACATATGGGAATATATTAAGCTGAGAAGCTTCTGCACCTCAAAGGAAATAGTGCCCAGGATACAAGAGCCACCCACTGAGTGGGAGAAACTATTCACCCAATACCCATCAGATAAGGGGCTAATCTCCAAAATATACAAGGCACTGACAGAACTTTACAAGAAAAATCATCTAACCCCATCAAAAAATGGTGAGAAAAATGAACAGACACTTTGACAAAGAAGAAATACACATGGCCAAAAGACACATGAAAAAATGTTCCACATCACTAATCATCAGGGAGATGGCAAATCAAAACAACGATGAGATACCACCTCACAGCCCAGAGAATGGCACACATCACAAAGAATGAGAATAAACAGTGTTGGCGGGGATGTGGAGAGAAAGGAACTCTTATCCACTGCTGGTGGGAATGCCGTCTAGTTCAACCTTTATGGAAAGTGATATGGAGATTCCTCCAAAAACTGGAAATCGAGCTCCCATACGATCCAGCTATACCACTCCTAGGAATATACCCTAGGAACACAAAAATACAATACAAAAACCCCTTCCTTACACCTATATTCATTGCAGCACTATTTACCATAGCAAGACTCTGGAAACAACCAAGATGCCCTTCAAGAGACGAATGGCTAAAGAAACTGTGGTACATATACACAATGGAATATTATGCAGCTGTCAGGAGAGATGAAGTCATGAAATTTTCCTATACATGGATGTACACAGAATCTATTATGCTGAGTGAAATAAGTCAGAGAGAGAGAGAGAAAAACGCAGAATGGTCTCACTCATCTATGGGTTTTAAGAAAAATGAAAGACACCCTTGTAATAATAATTTTCAGACATAAAAGAGAAAAGAGCTGGAAGTTCCAGCTCACCTCAGGAAGCTCATCACAAAGAGTGATGAGTTTAGTTAGGGAAATAACTACATTTTGAACTGTCCTAATAATGAGAATGTATGAGGAAAATGGAGAGCCTGTCTATAGTACAGGCGGGGGTCGGGTGGGGAGGAGGGAGACTTGGGACATTGGTGATGGGAATGTTGCACTGGTGATGGGTGGTGTTCTTTACATGACTGAAACCCAAACACAATCATGTATGTAATTAAGGTGTTTAAATAAATTAAAAAAAATCCCTTAAAAATAAATAAAAAAATAAAAAAATAAAAAAAAATAAAAAAATCAAAACAGAAATGGAATAAGGCAAGCAACACTGATAACAAAGGAGAGTGACTTTTTTAATTCACTGTTCACTGAATTTTGTGTATTCCATTAACTTCTTAGTCACATTTCTTTTTTTAAATTTTTTTTATTTAAACAAATTTGTTACATATATGATTGTGTTTGGGTTTCAGTCATGTAAAGAACACCACCCATCACCAGTGCAACATTCCCACCACCAATGTCCCAAATCTCCCTCCTCCCCACCCAACCCCCGCCTGTACTCTAGACAGGCTTTCTATTTCCCTCGTACATTCTCATTATTAGGATAGTTCAATATGTATATGTTTGAAAGAAGTTCAAAATTATTTTTCAACAGAACTTAGAACGACAAATAGTCACTGTAATATTTTGATTTTGTTGTGGTATGACCAACATGCCAGGAAATATTAACAAACCCTTTCCTGTACTATTCAAAGCTGTATGTAGGGAGTCTGATATAGCATAGTCTAGGCCAAGTCCAGAAAGAGTATATTGAAATGTGTATATTGAAATAACTGATAGAATTTATTTGCTTAACTGAAAGCAAATAAGGATTCTAGATGTAAGAGAGAAAGCAGTGAAAATGATTAATAGCCAGAGAGACTGTGAGATCTTGATCCTGGGTAAAATTCTCCTATACCTATTTAAAAAGTCAAGATAATTTGCATCTCCCTGATGGTTAGTGATGTGGAGCATTTTTTTTCATGTGGCTTCTGGCCATTTGTATTTCTTCTTTGAGGAAGTGTCTGTTCATTTCTTCTCCCCAATTTTTGATAGGGTTAGATGTTTTTTTCTTGTTAAGCTCTGTCAGTGCCTTGTATATCTCAGATAATAGCCCCTTATCTGATGGGTATTGGTGAATAGTTTCTCTGATTCTGTGGGTGGCCTTTGTATCCTGGTCACTATTTCCTTTGAGGTGCAGAAGCTTCTCAGTTTAATGTAGTCCCATTTGTTTATCTCTACTTCCACTTGTTTGGAGAGTGCTGTTTCCTCCTTGAAGATGCCTTTAGTCTAAATGTGATGATTTTTTTTACCTGTGTATTCTTATATATACCTTATGTTCCTGGTTCTGATATAAAGGTCTTTAATCCATCAAAACAGCAGTGAGGTACCATCTTATGCCACAGAGACTGGCACACATCACAAAGAACAAAACAATCAGTGCGGAGGGGGATGCAGGGAGAAAGGAACTTTCATTCCCTCCTGTTTTTGAAGTGCTGTTTAGTCTAGCCTTATGGAAATGAATATAGAGATTCCTCAAAAAAACTAGAAATTGAGCTCCCATATGTTCCTACTATACCACTTCTAGGGATATACTCTAGGAACACAAAAACACAATACAAAAATGCCTTCTACACACCTATATTCATTGCAACACTATTTACAATAGCCAGAATCTGGAAACAACCCAGATGCCTGACAACAGATGAGTGGCTAAAGAAACTATGGTACATCTACACAATGGAATACTATGCAGCCATCAGGAAAAATGAAGTCATGAAATTGTCCTATATATGTTGGACATGGAAACTATTATGCTGAGTGAAGTAAGTCAGAGATAGAGATAGACACAAAATAGTCTCACTTATCTGTGGGATTTAGAAAAATAAAAGACAGTATTGTAATAATACCCAGAGACAATAGAGATGAGGGTTGCAAAGAGTGGTCCACAATATAAAGCTAACCACATAGAATGGTGAGTGCAGTTAGAGAAATAACTACACTAACAACTATCATGACAATGGTAGTGGGTGAGAGAAATAGAAATAGAATCCCTGTCTTGAATATAGGCAGAGGGTGGGGGAGGATGTGGATGGGGGCATTGGTGGTGGTAATGTTGCACTGGTGAAGAGAGGATGTTCTTTTATTATAACTGAAACCCAACTACAAATATGTTTGTAATCATGGTGCTTAAATAAAGATTTTATTTATTTATTTATTTATTTATTTATTTATTTATTTATTGGTTTTTGGGCCACACCCTGTGATGCTCAGGGGTTACTCCTGGCTGTCTGCTCAGAAATAGCTTCTGGCAGGCACGGGAGACCATATGGGACACCGGGATTCGAACCAACCACCTTTGGTCCTGGATTGGCTGCTTGCAAGGCAAACACCGTTGTGCTATCTCTCCGGGCTCAAGATTTTTATTTTAAAAAAGCTACCTAGAGAGAAAACAAGTCAAAATGGTAGTATGTCATCTTATTGACTGATTATTTTTAGCATCTTCATGGCCACCATGAAATATCTTATGTACAACATATATGACACGATAATGATGATGATGAAGTGGATGATGAAAACAGTAGTCACTTAAACTCATAAGTTTTCTGTCAGTACTTTCTTTCACCTGACAAGTCCTTCATTGTGGCAATGCAGTATTTAATGAAAATCCTTAAGGCTTCCAGTGTTCCATTTACAGCTTTCAGGACCTCAAGTCATTCAGTTCTTGGCTCTGGCATATTTCAGGTACATTTTATATTCAGTAGGTTTTTTATGTGTCAATCTGAAAACTTAATTATCATCTATAAACTTGTTTCCTTGCTAAGAATGTATTTTGGATCCAAAACAAATAAATTAACAATTTTAAGGAAATGACTCTTTTAAAGTGGGAAATTATTTCAATTTGTTCCTGTAATCCTATATCAGCTTTAATAAAATATTTAAATTCTGTCTTAGAATGAAAGCTATAGCTTAATTTTAATAATGAAGGAGAACAGTAGGGTAGCTAAAAATGAACAATACTGTATATATTAAATTCTTAATACATATTGGTTGAATCAATTGAATAAAAAGTCATTTATATTTAGTTATTTGAATTATGATATAGAAAAAGTTTTAAACTTTGAATTTTATATGTTTTTCTGATTTTGATTATTAACTTGAAATTTTATATTTTGCTTACTCCAGTTTATTCTCAATATGGGGAAAGTCAGACTGAAATAAAAAAAAGTTTCAAGTCATTCACAAATCAGTTTTTTAAAACATAAATAATCAAATATAGATAGTGTTAATAATATGTAGGTAGCAATGAAAAATTCAATGGAGAGAATAAACAGTTATAGTGATATATTTAAGTCTGGATTTACAATAAACTCTTGAAAGTTCTTATAAAGGTGTTCTCCTATGGTGGTGAATACCAAGGACACCTCATACTAATGATAATATTTGTATATGAAAAATGATTTTATGATACATCTCTTATATCATTTACTACTTAAATTGATGGGCTGAGTTTGCTTCTAGGCCATTTTCTTTCCCTCTCTTGCTGCCACATCTGAATCTTTCTCCATATTGATGGGGACAGATTTCCTGGTTGAATAAAGATTATTTTTTTTAGACAGGAAAATATGGGGGCCATACTCCTCTCATTCTGACTAGAATATTCATTTATAATGTGGGAACATCAACCAATGTAGCATGGGTCTCAGAAAGAGTTGCACTAGATTAGAACTTCTAGAGGTGTTGTCAATAGTTTCAAGAAAGTTGTAGTACTTCCATCAATATTTACCGATAACTGAATTTAATTGAATTTTACCAATAATTTTTCATGTGCCAGATGCCCTATGCATCATCTTGTTTAATCTTCACAAAATTTCACAAAGTAAGTCTTCTGATTAATTCCATTTTTATATTAAAACTTTAGAGATTTAGAGAAGTAAAATCATATTTCTCAGGCTTATGCAGATGGCAAAATAGACCCGGAATTCACCCACAGATTGTCAGACCCTAACACAAATATGTTACTTATTCTGCTAGAGCTTGCTTTGGTTGTAGAGATTTTAGATACAGTGACTGCTCTTTGGGTAATCATTTTGCCCAGTTATTGCCAATTAATTAAACTTTATATCTTTATACTCTGTTCTGTTTTCTTCCTTGATCACCTTTAGTTATTTTCTTCCAACTTTTCAAAAACAATTACAGATTAAAAGAAAAGAACTTTATTTCTGTCCATTCTCTTCCTTCACTGGAACTCTTGGATTATTTAGGACAAAGGAGTAGAAATATGATGGGCAGTCAGTGACTCATTCTGTGCTCTTCAGCCTAGCTATCAGGATGAATTGAGATTAGATATGCTCAAAGATATCCACGAGTAATAACTAAAAGCTTTGTCATAGATAACTCTATTGGGTGTGTTTAAATGTACAACTCTGCTTTTCTGTTATTATGTGATATTTCATGTTGACTTGTCAAACTGAAAAATACCCATATTGATTTTGCAGAAAGCATCATATGTGAGATAAATGCACTCAAAGACTTCTCACAAGTAGCTCTTTGGAGCTTCAGAAGTGAAATGGATCATTCTACAGTCTATAATAAACTCTTCTGTGAAGCTCTTCAATCAAACCTCAGAATTCAAGGTGAAGTTAATGGGAGGGGGGGTAGGACGAGGAGCGAAGGGGATTGGAAATCCCTATAGGGGGATTTTCAGAAACTAACTAAAAAAGGAGTCTGAGGTATTTTTTGGCTTCTCCTTCCTATTATTTTCCTGAGCATAGAAAGCTGTCAATCAATGTTTGACCTTACATGCAGTTTGTGTGTAATACCTGGGTTCAACCAGACAAGCTGGAGAGGGGGAGGTGTCACTTGCACCTACAATTTCTTCCCTTTTATCATTTTGTTCCTCACAACCTTCTGAATGGAAGTTATTTTTTTAGTGGCTGTTTTAACACAAATTATTACCATTTGCTCTTTTGACCATTTTGTAATATTCTTACTTTAATAGAATGGGCTCTTTTATATTTCAAAAGAAGCAAAGTAATCTCTTTACAAGTTGGTGATGATTTATTACTTCAGTTAGAAAGAATTGTCATGCTTTCTTCAGTGATGATGTTACTGGTAAGTACATCTTATTTAGGAATCATGTTTATAGATCATGTAATGACTTTTAATTAGTTTGCTTCCAGGAGAGCAATAAGACCCTTAGAGAGGAAATGGCATTCTTCTGAGATTAGTTTGTATGTCACTTTTTATTTATTTGGGGCACATTTTTAATTGGACATTTTAAGGTTAATTAAAAAAAACCCTCTAGAATCTTCAATGGGCTATTTAGTTTGGGGGAGCAGGGAATCTTGACACCAAATTAAGTAATCTGCATTGGAAACTGTACTTAAATAGAGGATAGATTTGAAAGTTTTTGGTGCTTTGAAATGATTATCCTGAAACTTTATCCCAGTTTTCCTACACCATGGAGACTATATTGTATGCAAAGCTCACACATTATGATACACGTATGACCTTCAGAGCATATTAATTGCCGGGGAGGTTTAGATGTTTGTTCTGTGCATGTGATTAAAGATCTGTAACTTATACAGAATAATTTTTGAGAGAGGAAAAAAATGACTATTGTAATACTTGCGACTCTCCGTTTCTTCTCCAGCATTGCCCTTACACCTTTCTCTTTTCAGGCATTTTGTAGCATCCTAAACAGAAGGATATTGAAGGGAGCTGATTCTGCTTTGATCCTTGGGCTTGTTGTCAAAGCGCTTGGGATTGAAGAGACTGTTGGCTACAATTGACTGTGACAATTAGGAGATGATCAGAGCCCTAGAGTGGAGCACTTAAAGGGTAATTTACATGTCAGTTTGTCGAATAAAAAAAAAAAAAGATATTCAGCTAAGATTTTTTTTTCCCCTCAGAGCCTTGTAAACTGCAATTTGTGCTCTGGTAAGAAAAACCTGGCAGAGGAGTTAGGATGGCCATTACCATTTGAAAAGAAGCAATCATAAGGCCGCTGCTGAGCCCTTTGTCCACTAAAAATGCTGATTTGCAGGCACTGAGTGAAAAAAAGTGGAACCATCACTGAATAAAACCTTGAGCTAGGTGACTCCCTCTCACCCTCGCCTTGATGGCTTTTAATGTTGGTTATAGGTTATAGGTGTTTTTTTTTAAGTGCCTTAAATCCTACACTTATTATGATTATAACATTGTTATTGCTCTTGAATGTCCTTTCCTGAAAATCATAAAAGGATGCACTGAGGAAGTGATAGGTGGAACACAAGCCAACAGTCAATTGGAAGACTCCAGCTAGCTGTCAGTGGTGCCCTTTTCTCCTCTCTTTTGTACACCACCACAATTTTCCCTAGTAATTCGTGCACTATGCTATTTTTCTCAGTACTGTATCGGGTTCTCCTACGTTTTTCGTTATAGTTATACTTTAATTTTAAAGTTCCACGTATGATTTACTCTTTATACTTTCTATCCTTAATCCATATGTCTCAGTAAAATAATGCTAGAACGCTTTAAAAATGTTATTCCATAAAATATGTGATGATAACAATGATACCTCATTCATCTAATTCTGAACTAGAATCAACACTAGTTTTTAAAACCTTGAGTAATTTGCTCCCTGGAAAGTACTCCTTCTCCTCTTCTCTTCCAACTCCTCTTCCTCTGATAGCTAAAAGATCTCATTATGCTTATTAGGAAGAAAAAGAGTTTATGTATCAGTTTAGTCCATCCTCTCGAGGCATATTTAAGCTTAGTGTGTGTTTGATCCAGAGATACATATTAGCTCGACAATAGATACATTTCATATCGTTATCATTTTGGATGTAGGACTGCTGTGAAGGGACATCTCAGAGAAGCTAAAGAGAGAAACGAGTTTATCTCTATCCTAAAATATCAGCAATATTTTACAAGAAGAACTTAGATCTTGTGAAACTTTGGGAGCCAGAAACTGCAGTAGATGCTCTCCCTATTCTTCACCTGGATGTTATGGAACTGGGGTTCAGAATGTCCTTTCATTTAAGACTACTAGTATTCCCAATTAAGAGCTTTATATATGTTTTTATTGGTCAAGGAAACAAAAACAAAAAACAAAAAACAAAAAACCTAACACTTTTCCTCCCCAAGGAATGCCTTATGAAAGATATTGCTTTTTATTTGGAGGATTTTTTTCTTTCTTTTTCCCTCCCTCCTTCCCTCCCTCCCTCCCTCCTTCCCTCCCTCCCTCCCTCCCTCCCTCCCTCCCTCCCTCCCTTCCTTCCTTCCTCCCTCCCTCCCTCCCTCCCTCCCTCCCTCCCTTCTTTCTTTCTTTCTTTCTTTCTTTCTTTCTTTCTTTCTTTCTTTCTTTCTTTCTTTCTTTCTTTCTTTCTTTCTTTCTTTCTTTCTTTCTTTCTTTCTTTCTTTCTTTCTTTCTTTCTTTCTTTCTTTCTTTCTTTCTTTTTTGTGGGGAGTCACACACAGCAGTGCTCAAGGAATCTCTCTGGCTTGGGGATCATATGGGACGTCGGGGATCGAACCAAGGTCTGTTCTGGGTCAGCTGCGTGCAAGGCAAATGCCCAATCGCTGTATTATTGCATTGGCCCCTATTTGGAAGTTTTGAGATTTGCAATAGTCCATGTGGAGACTGGATGAGAGAAGACAGTGTTCAGAGATCTCTGCCACCTCTGACAACTTCTTCAAGGAGGGCACCAGGCTTCTTTAGGAAGTTTTTTCAACTTTAGTTTTCCTTTTGTGCATAAGTTCTTTCAAAGAATCCATAAACCCCTAAAAGAAATAATAAATGCATAAATAACTAGGTTATTAAGTGGTCAAAGTATAAGGAGTGAGGGTACAGGGTAGGACTAGCTTTCCCTAGGCTTCTGCCTAGAGAATACAGGCAATGGTAAATCTGTATAAAAAAAATCAGGCACAACAGGAGGTGTTTATCTCCCAGGTAATGGGTAAATGATGAGCAGATGAGCCAGCCTTATATTGATTTAAGCATTTTGTTCCAGCCAGTCACAATTAACTTTGATTTGTTTTTACTTTCCTCTTATAGGTTTGCATTTAAAACACTCTTGGAGCACTAATTGTATAAAATTCTGGTAACTGCACATTCTCTTTTTAGTGAGATAATGAGTGAATGAATGAAAAGGCAGGGATTATTTTTCATTCTAAGTGGGGATTGTCAGAACATTTTTACTTGACTGCAATTATTTTGGAAGGTGAGTTGAAACAAGAATCTTGCCACTAAAATGAAGTGATGCTGCATGCGGGGTTTTTTGTTTGTTTGTTTGTTTGTTTTGTTTTTGGATGTTTCTCTTCACCAAACAATTCTGCAGAATGTTCTGGAACATATAAGGTGATTTAAAATGTATTTATAAGAGAGTATTTAGGTGGACTTCTATGAAAAGATTAAAAAATATGTGTATTTCAGAGGGGAGCAGTTACACTAGAAGACCAGGGGGCAAGAGAGGGAGATATGGGATGCATGCTGGGAATAGGGGTAGTGGAAGGACATCATTGGTGGTGATAATGTTCCTGATTTAATGTCACTATGCACCTTAAATATTACTGTGAAAGATTTGTAAATCACTTTAGACTCAAAATAAAAATTATTTTTAAAAATTATGTGTATTTGACTCAACAAGTCAATGAGATTCTTTTAAAAGCTTCCTTGAGATGATTGGAAAGGAGTTTTCCTTATTACTACCGGTTTCTTTTTCAAAACACAAATTGCCATGATGTGACAAAATAAATTCTTGAAATGCTTGGAAAAATTTAAAAACATGCTCTAGCAAACAATATATAAACTGTTAGGGTTACTTCTCATGTCAATGTCTTGAAATTTTGTTGCTACCAGAAAGTTCTTGGAAACATTGGCACTACATTCCAGCACAATTACTCTCTCATTTTAATCAGTAGCTTTTACTATAGCAAATAAATATAAAGACTTCCTACTTAAAGTAGAATTTATGTTGACTAATGAATAACTTCTTAGTATAAATATGTCTTTTGTCATGTTACATTTCATCTGGCTACCTTAGGAGTTATTCTAATTGATTAAATGGAACCATGCATTAAATAGATAACGTAATTACACCTATAAATTGTCATTTTAAAATAATTTTTTTCTATCAGATTTGATAGGTCCATCAGTTTGTCCCATTCAGAAAGAAACCAAAAGAATTTGTTTTTTTGCTTCATGTTTGGGCCATGCCCAGTGTTGCTCAGGCCTTACTCTGGTTTTGTACTCAGGACATTTCTGGAAGTGCTCAGAGATTAATCTTGGAATGATTGAGTGTAACACAAAACTTACCCACTGGACTATCTCTCTACTATCCCCATCCCTACTTAAAAAATCTTTTTTCACTTGTTTGCTTTTATGGGCCACACTAGCACTGCTCCAAATTTATTTCTGGCTCTGTGCTGAGGTATCTTTCTGGAAGGGCTCAGGAGACCATATGGAATGCCAACAATTGAACCCAGGTTAGCCACATGCAAGGCAATAGTCCTACCTGCTGTATTATTTCTCTATTCCTCTCCCCCAGCCTTTTAAAAATAGGGTCATCTCTGATAATCCTCAGGGGCTTTGCTAACTAACTTGCTAACTGTGCCTGAGATCAAATTCTTAACCTCTTGCATGCAATAAGGAAACCTACTACTGAGCTATGGAGTTTAAAGTGAAAAAATACAAGTGGACTTAAGACTCTGAAGGATAGCCAATAACTGATAGGAGATGGAAGCTTGAGAAATAATGTTCCATCTGCCTATGTTCTGAACAGGCATTTCGAAAGGTGCTCAATTTGCTTCTTAAGTGGAATCTTTTAAAGACATTCCCTTTAAATAGTAGGGATCCTATGTAACCTTGTGATACATTATAAGTTGTTTGCTACTAGCTCTGCCTCATTCCTCTTTCACATGTGTTTCCATGAATAATCAATGCACATGAAATTCCTTGTCTTTAGGACTTCAGGTAAGACGTTCCATTCCTTCCAGCACTGTAGTACTCTCTTTACACCTTTTGCTTCCTTCAGTTCTATCAAGGTTAATTTTCTTATCAGAGGGAGAGAATTCAGTCACTGTATCTGCTATTCAAGTGGAATGATATTAGTTATTAAGGGCATCACAATCATTCACTCCATCTGAACTCTGCATTACAATAGAAATCTGAATAAAATGTAATGTGAAAGAAAAACAAAATAACCAACCAAACTAACAAAAGCACATTTATTGAACATCACTGCTTACAAGAACACATAGTAGAATCTATCTATCTATCTATCTATCTATCTATCTATCTATCTATCTATCTATCTATCTATCTATCTATCTATCTATCTATCTATCTATCTGTAACTCCACCCTGGATTTAGGTGTACCTATCTGAGACCCGCCCATTTCTGGGAGGGGTCTTGGGAACTGAATATTAGGTGTGACCTTACCTGCAAGACCCCGCCCATTCCTGGGAGGGGTCTTGGAAAAGGTAGATAAACCTTTGAGCTAGGGGATTCGGGGGCTGTCTGCCCTGCCCTGCTGCACTTGCTGGCTTTTGGGTGTTGGCCTCTTTTGGTCTTTGACCAGGATGGAGGTCAAAGGAAGATGGCTGAAAGGAATTAAGATGCAGGGTAGCTAAGAATGGCTGAATACTTAAAAGGTTAGGAGATAGGCCACACACATGTGGTGAATAGGGCATGAATAAAGTTGATACTTCCTGATGCCTGCCTGTGAGTGAGTGATTCCGCCTTTCACCTGGGCCGGGACCCGCCGGCTGGATGGGGGTTGCAGAGCCACGTGGCCTGGGATGCCATCCACCTCCATCCAGCCCCATTGTTAATTATTTGATTCAACATAATGGCGCCCGAACAGGGGCAGCATGAGCAAACCGTCTGCGGGGCCTGGGACTATGGAAGGAAGCCACGTGGTGAGATCAGCGTGGGACAAACCAGCATCTGAACTTTAGGTGTAGGGACTAAGTGGGTAGTCATATATTTTACTCATAGTTGGTAATGGGATAACTTTTAGTTAGTGGTTTAAAAAAAAAAGGAGAGAGAGAAAGGGAGTAAAAACAGCTTAGCCCATTTAAAGATCTGATTTCTAATTGCCTGCATCTTTGTCTTAAGTCATTTTCTTTATAATTTAAATGTGTCTGTTGTCTTTCATAGTTAATATTTTCAATTGCAAAATGTTTTACTGTGTGTATTTTAATGTACTTCGCCTGTTTTTAAAATGTATGTTATGCATTTATGCTGTAGTACTTGTGTGTAGGGAAGGTTAATAGGAACAAAAAGTTCCCCCAATATATTTTAAAAGTATAGGAACATGAAAGTTCCGGAATAGTGCTTGGTAGATAAGCATTAAGAGAATTTTAAGTTACAGGTGTATAGTATATTTTGCAAAAATGTTATGTTTTTGAAAAGGGCTTGTATATTAATTTTCACTTTATTACGTTGTTGTATGAAATTATTAACCCACCTTTGGCTAAAGGTGGAGTCAGAATTACAAAAGGGTCTTTATAATTCAGAAAGGGGGGAAATGTAACTCCACCCTGGATTTAGGTGTACCTATCTGAGACCCGCCCATTTCTGGGAGGGGTCTTGGGAACTGAATATTAGGTGTGACCTTACCTGCAAGACCCCGCTCATTCCTGGGAGGGATCTTGGAAAAGGTAGATAAACCTTTGAGCTAGGGGATTCGGGGGCTGTCAGCCCTGCTGCGCTTGCTGGCTTTTGGGGCTTTGCCTCTTTTGGTCTTGGACCAGGATGGAGGCCAAAGGAAGATGGCTGAAAGGAGTTAAGATGCAGGGCTAAGAATGGTGGAGTGCTTAAAAGGTTATGAATAAAGCTGATGCTTCCTGATGCCTGTGAATGAGTCTGATTCCGCCTTTCACCTGGGCCTGGGACCCGCCGGCTGGATGGGGGTTGCAAAGCCACGTGGCCTGGGATGCCATCCACCACCATCCAGCCCCATCGTTAAATATTTAATACTACAACTATCTATCTATCTATCTATCTATCTATCTATCTATCTATCTATCTATCTATCTATCTATCTATCTAACTATCTATCTATCTTTCTATCTAATAGTTAATGCTCAAGGCCTACACCTGGTTTGGTGCTTGGGGATTTTTCCTAGTGGTGCTTAGTAGACTGTGCAGTGTTAGCTTTAAACATGGGGTACAGAGCAAGTGCTCAAGACCTTAAACTAGCTTGTCATGAGAATGACAACACTATTGTCTGTACTTTCCTTCTCTCATCTTATTTTTACATAGGTAATGTTACTTTTAGGTGTATAACTTCATAGCTCTTCACAATGTATTTCTCCAAACCACCACTCAAATACCAACTGCCCAGTAGAATCTCTCAACCCTTTCAGATTTCTCCCCACTCAAGCTCTTTGAAATATTCAGTACTGGGGCCGGAGAGATAGCATGGAGGTAAGGCATTTGCCTTGCATGCAGAAGGATGGTGGTTCGAATCCTGGCATCTCATATGGTTCCTCCGAGCCTGCCAGTAGCAATTTCTGAGCTCTTAGCCAGGAGTAAGCCCTGAGCACTGCCAGATGTGACCCCAAAACAAAACAAAACAAAACAAACAAAAAAATTTAATACTAGTTTAAATCCCAAGAGTATATTTTCATTGGGCTTTGTCTGTTCTCTTGTTTTATTCTGAATGTGGTCATCTATTCTTTTCCTACTGACTTATTTGAACTAGTTCTATTCATGTTGTAGCAAAAAAGCAAGATTTCATTTATAGCTGAGTGGTATATCATACATATGTATGTGTATATATATAATATACGGTGTATTATATATTATATATAATATGCTGCATCTTTAAATTGCCATATTCAACAGTGCTCTGGGGTTACTCCTGACTCTATGCTTAGGAATT
Organism: Suncus etruscus; assembly: GCF_024139225.1. Taxonomy (NCBI): domain Eukaryota; kingdom Metazoa; phylum Chordata; class Mammalia; order Eulipotyphla; family Soricidae; genus Suncus; species Suncus etruscus. The sequence continues at coordinate 41,243,921 of NC_064852.1, forward strand.
ATTCCTTGTAGGCTCCATGGACCATATGGAATGCCAAGTCAAACCCAGGTCAGTGTCATGCAAAGAAAATGCCTTAACCACTGTCTTATGGCTCCTGTTCTATCCCAAAATCTTTATCTACTAATTTGTTCTTGGACAACTGTATAGTTTCCAAATGTTGCCTATTGTAACTAGCACCACAAAGAACATAATTTTGCGTGTATGTTTTTGGATTAGTTTAACCTGTAATTGAATAAAATTGTCTAAGCAGTGGTTCTGCAAATTCACTTCTATTTTGATTTATATGGTAGAATTGATACATATTCATTGAATGTATTGATGAGAGCACTGTAGAATCAAGGATAAATATAGCCAATGGATCAAAACTTTAATAAATACTTTTGTTAAATAATCAGTGTTAAAAAAATCAGTGTTAGCACTTATTATTTTTTATTTAAAATTAAACATTTAATTTAAGTTAATAACATAATTAAAAATGGAGTATTGGGAAAAGAGATGGTACAGGAGACAAGTTTTTTGTTTTGCCTCCACACAAACTCTATTAAATTACTAGCAATATATAAGTTTCCCCCAACCACCACCCAAGTTTACTCCTAACCACAGAAGTAGGAGTTGCATGGGGAACCAGTGGGTGTGATTTAAGCATCCCCACTCCCTTTGCCTATAAAAACAAGGAAACAACAAAAAAACAAAGTGCTTAGAATAGTGGGACATTATGGTGAAATAAAATAAGCTAGTAATTAATAGAATGATTTAAGAATGAGGGGCAACGTAAGTATCAAAAGGTTCCACCTGATAGCATAGTAGGCAGGTGATCTGAGAAGCCTAGGAGTGCTGGAATCAAATATAGTAAATATGAGTTTCTGTGGACCTAAGTATTCGCTATTGAGAAGCTATAAATTTTATTTTCTATTTGGAGAAGGATAGAATAGTTAATAACTCTTCTTTACAATTTAGCTTTGAGGAAATACATCATAATTCTTTACACTCTTAAAAGATAATGCATTTATGAATATTGTTTTGAACTCTGGAAGTTGGATATATACTATGAATCTAACATCTGCATCAAATACATTACTTGATGTAGTGGTAGTGGTTTACCTTGCAAACATCCTTTGGCTTTTTATTTATTTATTTTTATTTTATTTTATTTTATTTTATTTTATTTTTTTTTTGGTTTTTGGGCCACACCCGGTGACGCTCAGGGGTTACTCCTGGCTATGCGCTCAGAAGTCACTCCTGGCTTGGGGGACCATATGGGACGCCAGGAGATCGAACCGCAGTCCGTCCTAGGCTAGCGCAGGCAAGGCAGGCACCTTACCTCCAGCGCCACCGCCCGGCCCCACCTTTGGCTTTTTATTAATCAACGAAACAAACTTTTCTTCAAATTGCATACAGTTAAAGGTTCATATAAGACTTTTTGTTTGTTTGTTTTCTTGGGCCACACCCAGTGAGTTATTTCTGGCTACGCACTCAGAAATTGCTCCTGGCTTGGGATACCAGGGATTGAACCACAGTCCATCCTAGGCTAGTGTGGGCAAGGCAGACGTCTTACCGCTTGCGCCAATTCTCTGGCCCTTCAACAATGACATTTAAAAAAAAAACTTTTATTAGGTTGTTAGTTTTAAATAATCAAAAGAATGAGTTTATATACTTTATTTGTGATTTTTTGTTATTATTGAATTTTTGTAGCAATAATATTAGCTGGTAACCCCTCAAGAATAAAAGTTGAAACTATAGCAATTTTAGTGCCAAGATTACAAGCAGAATTAATGACACCAATCAAAAAATTAATGACATCAGATGTAACTCAATTTTTCATGTTCATCATTTGGAATTATGTAACAAGCAAGAATACAATTTTAATCCTAGTGGATTAAAGACTATAAGGAAAGTCTAATGTTCTACCATTCAATATGTGGCATGGTAATGCTTTGGATAATTCAATTCAACATAACATCAACTCAACATGTATACTTCTAAACTTTTATTATGTACTCAGGTTCACTTCTGTCTCTGTGCTCACTGATCAGTCCTGACAGTGAATGGGGGACCCTATGTAGAATAAGAGATTGAACCATGGTTGTTGATGTGCAAGACAAATGCCTTAACTTCTAGAAGTACTATCTTTTGGGCCATTAATAAATACAGAATCTTTTGGGGGGGGGCCACACTTGGAATCGCTCAGGGGTTACTCCTATCTTTGCATTCATAAATTACTCTTTGCAAGCTGAGAGGACCATACGGAATAACAGAGATCAAACCTGGGCCAACTGCATGCATGACCAACACCTTATCATCTGTGCTATCATTCTGGCCCCAGGAACACAGATTTTAACTTCTTTGTACATATGAACTAAACTTCTCCTTTGCTGTAAATTATAACTTTTATTGACAAAATACTAATGGAGAAGTTAAAATATAAATAGCAAAAGGATGTGATCATCCTATATTTAATTACTTAACAATAATTATCTATAATTGGTATATGAATCAATACAAGTAATATATGAAATAAAATAAATTACATATATGGTTAAAATAACTAGATTCATATACATCTTTATATAACTAAGGCTAGCAATGGGAATAGATTTGTCTCAGAATATTTCTTAGACCAAATTTAGAGTACAAGTCATCTTCTCTCAAAATGCTTAAGGCCATATCTGGTACTTGATCTTGGTCTATTTTGAGGATGATTAGATCAGTATCTGAAATTAAAAACATATGAATGTGAACTACAAAATATTTCATATCTTTACTAGGCAGGCATTAATGACTTAGCTTTATTGATAGATATATCCAGCACTTCTTTGGACTGGAGCACAGCGGTAAGGCATTTGCCTTGCATGTAGCTGACCTGGGTGGACCTGAGTTCAATTCCCAGTATCCCACCCGTATGGTTTCCCAAGCCTGCCAGAAGTGATTTCTGAGTGCAGAGCCAGAAGTAACCCCTTAGTGCCACCAGGTGTGGCCCCAAAACCAAAAAAAGAAATATTTTGTTCTTATGTCCTAATGTCAAAAATTATGTGAATTATATTTCTTTTTGATTTTTGATTTCTGAAAGTCTAATGAAGCTGTACTTATCTAGAGAGAAGAGAAACATAATTTCTTCTTACCTATATACCACCTATAATTACTGATTCATTTGGGAATTACTAATAGCAGCTACTGTCCAGTACTTTGAACACTTTGCTTTGTGTTGTATGTTTGTAACATACCCTGTGCTTTAACCTATAAGCTTGCTTTCAGGAAAATTGCCTCAATGCTATATAATAAGGATGACTTTACTTAGAAGTATACTAAACCCCATTCAGAAGCATATCAAAAAGATAGATATGGTTGTCAAAGCTTAAAAATCTGTCCTAAATTACATTTCCCAGTTAAAATTGGCAGTATGGAAAGACTCTCCATTTATGCTTTTTTGGATGATAAGTAATATGACCAAGATTACAAAGTACATTGTTCTTAAATCTTTTCATCTTCCACACAGGGGCCAGTCCTTATGTTTAAGCTCTTCTTTGATTAACTAACACCCTTCCTTATGTCACTTCTGGTTGTTATCAGAAATTTGGTAGTATTATCATTCATTTATTAACTAATGGTGTAATGATCAGAAAGATGGGCTAAGTAAATATTTGGCAACAATTTAGAAACTGCTGGTACAGGTTTATAAATTTTATTCTTTTATTTATTAAGTGTAATATTTGTCAATATGCTATGATATTTAATATAGTGTTTAGATAATAAGCGATTGATTTCAAATTATTCTGTTACAACTTCTATTATAACTTGTCATCGCAAAATAGCAAGAAGAAAAACCTGGTTAAATAAAGTCAATTTTAGAAAACATGATTGACGAGCACTCCAGTTTTATAAACTTAAATGATCATATAAGCTCTAAGATCTTTCACTAAAATTTACATAAAGGACTTTAAAACAATGATCTCTATTTTTTCCTCTTCTAGCTCTGTGTTCAGTGTTATATTTCGAGGTGATTAAGAATATATCTCTATAATAAGTGCTGCTATTATTGAATGTTTATACTGTTTTTGTTGACATTTTAAAGTTTTTCTTAGGTTAATCTACATTATCTTGTGGAACAGTACATTGAGCCTTTGAGGGAAACTTGTTATTTTTGGTGGATAGGTAAAAATAATTAAAAATGTATAAAATGCTTTGGTCTTATTGACATGTGTCAAAAATACAGCAATGAAAGATTTGATTCAATTAGATTAGTGTATAAAGGCTTTGGTTAGTTCCAGGATGATAACAAGGTGTTAGAATTGTAGAATGTAGAACTGCAGATTTGTGCTTGGTATGCTGCCAGAAACTACAGGGTCGAAAGAACATGTCGATTTATGTATATTCTCAAGATTTGTTATCCAGTCTGTTTGACCATTTGTTAGGATTTATCTTCTATTCTGATTTTTAATTTTAGATGTATTCTTAGAGTAAAAATATTGAGTAACTAGAGGTTAACTGTTAGAATTCAAGAGACTAAATACAGATAGTGAGAAAGGTAAAAACATCAGAAAAAATTTGTGTGACCAAAATTAGAAGAATTCCTTTAATATGTCATATGTTATTTGTAAATAAAAAGACTTTATTCGTTTTTTTTTTTGGTTTTTGGGCCACATTCGGTGGTGCTCAGGGGTTACTCCTGGCTGTCTGCTCAGAAATAGCTCTTGGCAGGCACGGGGGACGATATGGAACACTGGGATTCGAACCAACCACCTTTGGTCCTGGATTGGCTGCTTGCAAGGCAAATGCTGCTGTGCTATCTCTCCGGGCCCAAGACTTTATTCTTTATGCCTAAAACTGTATTGAGAAATTGTTATTTTAAATAGAGCTCCTTTATAGTACTCAAAGCAAACTACTAACTTTTATCTTTTTTATCTATTGCTTTTTAGCGGTTTTAAACTTCTAGATCTTTGAAATGGGTTATTTTTAATCAATATATTACAACTAAAATGGAAAGTTAATTTTTTTTTTTGGGTTTTTGGGTCACATCCGGCAGTGCTCAGGGGTTACTCCTGGCTCCACACTGAGAAATCACTCCTGGCAGGCACAGGAGACCATATGGGATGCCGGGATTCGAACCAATGACCTTCTGCATGAAAGGCAAACGCCTTACCTCCATGCTATCTCTCCAACCTCGGAAAGTTAATATTGTTGATCTTGACACTAAAAGGTTGTTATGCTAATGTCTCTTATTGAGTACAATTCACATTAGCCAAAAGATTATTTGGCATTTAAATATTTTAGATAGAGTACTATCTTTAAAATGTGTCCTATAAAGATTGTGCATTTTAATTTGATCACAATTGATATTTATAACTATAAACTCTGCATCACTATGATGTGTGAGCAATAAGATATTAACTAGCTTTACTATCAAAATGCTTGCAATTTCCAGAGTTCAAATACCAAACGAAACTGATGGGACATGAGGCATAAGAAAGAATAAAGGAGATATGCTAGACTTAGAAAAAAAAAGAGTGAAAAAAATGATTTGATAGAAGACTTTTAAAAATCTGCCAATTAGAAAAAAAATCACAGGATTAAATTCAGCATTTGTTACTTAATAGCATTTGTCATTTTCCAATTTTTGATATGCAGCAAATTAATTTCAAATCATCTTGCTCTTCCAAATGCTTTTGTGTATTGTGTATCTTTTTTTCATATTCTTTTGGATAACATTTGAGAAAAATAAGACTACAACAGTCATTGATTATAATCAGGATGGAAGACAGTTGTAAGATCCAGGAACAGGTGGAGTATGGATGATGGGGAATATTCACTTTTTGTGTCACCATTTTGTAACTGTTCAAAAAAATTTTTAAAGCAAATGGTGGATATTGTTTCTTTACAAAAAATGGTTTTGTACTGGATCCATCTGCGAAGTATAAACATGTCATCAGAACTCATTTTCCATCTCCAAAAAACATTCCCCATGTCCATATTTGATTTTCAAGTGCATCTGTGCACTGATGGAAATCCTCCCAACATGCTGCCACACAATTGCAAACCCACACTTTTCTGTCTTTGAATCAAGCTTTCAGGAGAGTGGGGCCTCCCCTGGGTCTGAGCTTGTTTCGAAGTTGCAAAGGTCCTCTGGGTGACCCCAATAAAAGGAACTTCAATGTCTATGGTAAGGCCCAACTGATCCTTGTAGGGAGATTATTTTGTTCATAAAGATTTTTTTTCTATTTTGCCCCCCATGTTTTTCTTTTTAATTTCTTACTTTTTGCCTATACAACACTTAATTATTAGAACTTGTACTGTGGAGTTTCACATGAACTCCTATTTAGGAAAGAAAGTAAAGATCTCGATGTTAGGTTGGTTATTCAGAGGGTCAAAGAAGAAAAAGCAATGAGTTCATCTCAGAAAGTTGAAAAGCAAGCATTCTGAATTGGAAGTTCTTAATGTTTTTGATAGTCACATAACGTGAAAAAATTTAGAACAACCCCTGCAAAGGTTTAGTCTCCTCAGAAGCACACATTCTGAGTGAACTCTTTGATACAGAAGTGTATTTATTTTTTACCTCATTATTTTCCTGACAGAGAGAACCAGAGTTACCTTTGCTATAGAGCAATGGAGTAAGCCTTGCCTGTCATTTTTAATCAGGTTGTTTTAGGTAATTTTTGTTATGCCCCTCATTACTGAATTGTTTATCAATAGGTGCAGCAAGTGTCACTAGCTTTTCTCATCAAACCAGGTCTGACAAAGCAGCACAGTGCATGGGAAAGAGGCAGCTAGGTGAAACTAATGCCATAGATGTTTGATTCATTAGGAGCTTATTGTTAACGGGGATGTCTGATTGTAAAGGCTCAGTCAAGCAAAAGAGTGCAGAGTAATCAGTTGGATTTATAGTTTGCAGGGCTCAGAAAAAAAAATCAACATAAACCTTTGGATATAGCAGAAACAGAAAAACCCCTTTGGGCAGCCCTAACCTGGAACCAACCAAATAAGGTCATGCTACATGAAGGTTTCCTGTTAGGTGATGGGAGATAGAGGCGGATTAGAGCCATATGGCATGGCCTATCATACCTTCTAACTTCAGATAACAAAGCCAAGCTTTGTACTTAGCTGGTTTTGACTGACATCATCAATTTTATTTTATGTTGGTCACCTCTGGTAACAGGAAAAAATGTCCTAGGGTTGATAACGCATCGTATTAAGATGCCTAGAAGCTACTTTTGTGCTGTTAAAAATTTCAAAGAATTAGTAGATTTCTTCTCTATCACCCATGCTCCAGCAACTGTCAGCACCCTCCCCCTTGTTTTCAGTTTGTACCTTGCAAATGAGAGGCAGCCTTATTCAGAACCAGATGTAAGGCTCCTAGAGAATGAGCATAAGCTGGTGTACTTTAAGCCTAATGGGAAGTTTTATATGCAAGGGCCTTGAACTGATTAGTATAATTCCCTCTTTAATACAGCTGTCCCTCCAGATTAAGGTAAACCAAATGTTGCAATCAGAGATTAGTGTACCTTGCCAGTTATTAACAGCCCCGGTGCTCAGCAAGCACGTCAGACACTAATGCTGTGTATTTATTTGCCACTTCCCCAATGTAACTTGAACTTCTGCACCTGTCAAAGAATTCCAATGGAGGGAGAGGCATTATTGGAAAGCAAAAGTTTGATACCTGTACACCTGTTTTGTTTTGTCACAGCATAGATTTCTTTTATGTGTGCCAAGACTGCCAGGTGTTTTAATCTGCTACTTTTAGTTTTTTTTTTTTTTTGTCAAGAAAGACTGTGTTAAATTGCATTTGTTACTTGCACAGCCTTTCTTTGGTACAACTGGAGAGCTATGTACCTAAGCTGGTAGAGAGGACGTGTGTTGTGCGTGTTTTGTGTGTGTGTGTGTGTGTGTGTGTGTGTGTGTGTATGTATGAGTGTTTAAAAAATAAAGTAAAATGTGAGATTTCTTGACTAGAAAACACACCTATATTTTTTCTGTGTTCCTCAGCTTCAGCAGTGTCTTGAGTCAGAAGGTGGGACTCATAGTTGTAATGTATTTGGCAGGATATCCTGCCTTCTTGCAGCCCAGATGTCAAGAAAGACAAAGTCCTGGCTATCTCAGAAAGATCTGGCTATTTCTTTGCCTCCACCTCGTCTCAGACTCCAGGCTTGAGGAGCCACGACAGATACTTGAGGAGCTAGGGACATACCATTGGCTGTGTATGGGCCAAGAACTTTGGGACAGACTTTGTGCCCCCCTATAATTTCTCATCATTGTGGCAAATTGGCCTGCTAGTGAGGAAAAATAAGGCAAAGTTTGAGGAAGAGATCTCACATTTGTCTAATAAAGTGCTTTTGTGATTTTTATCAGCAGCTTTTATTACTCAGAGATTAAGAAGCAAAAGGGGCTTTCTGTAAAAAATGCCCACTTTGCTAAGTAACCACTGGGGTCATCTTAGGGTCTGATTCCATTCCTCCCTCAAAACTCCCCCCCCCCTAAATTTTGTTTAAAGCAGGCAACTTGCTCTTAGAGAGCAATCACCTGATACCAGCTGCTGTGGGATAACACTACCCCACCCTTAATTTTGTTATAGACAGGAAGGAGCCACAGTTCTCTAGCTAACCCGTGACACTGGAAGCAGTTACTGGCTCAAGTTGTTATCAGGGCTGGGGTGCAATTCTTTAGCTTGGCCTCCACTCCACCTCAGGATTTGCAAGTTGACTGTCGGTTGCAGTCTCTACATATAATAGCTTAATTGCCGATTTTTAAAAAAGATGAAAATATGTTCCTATCTTAGGAATTATGTCTTGCAGCCTACTAAATATGCTAATGCAGAACTAAGCAGGGATAAAGTTCTTGCCATACCCCCCAACAGTTGCGTGGAACCTGCTGCCAAGTGATTGTTAATTGTGAAGCACAAGCAGGCTTTGCAATCCATCTTAATTGTCATACTTACTTCAGGTTTTGTGATAAGGCTCGTTGTTCTGTTTAAAGTGACAATGTTGACAAGGGAAAAGGGTGTGGGCCTGTGCCTGTGGTTCTGAAGGGGTTGCATGCTCTGACCTGCCGAAGGTTGATATGGACAGTCGGTGAGGGGATTTTAGTTGTCATGAGGTCCCCAGGCGGCTGAATGGAGAGACGGTCTGTCCTGCTTTTTCCTGTTAGGATCCTGACATGTGGAGCATTGATGAACTCAGCACAACATTGAATAGAGAGCTTTTTGGCAGCTGAGACACTGGGGCTAAGCTGCAGGTCAGAGATAACACCAGTGCAGATCTCCTCTTGCACATAGTTTGCAAGTGCACTTTCTTCCCTCCTGAGTGCAGGAAATGGCTCATGTTAAATATGTTCACTATTCAGTTTTCCTTTCTTCTAAAATGGAGCTTGACAGATTGGACTTTTTAGTGACTCCCTTCTTTTTTTTTTTTTTTTTTAACCAGCTCTGCTTTCTACCTCAGAAATGCCCCTTCAGGAAGCAAGGGTTAATCTTGGTGTGGAAATGATAAGGTGATGCTTGATTTTTCAGGAGAAAGCAGAAGGATATGGCTACCATGTTGCTACCCCTGTACTGAGAATGCCCTACCTTTGAGGCTTTTCTCTTCACATCTCTTCAGAGCAGACCAGAGAAGGAACCAGAGTAAAGAGCCTGTTACATAGGCCAACAGTTGGAGAGCTGCATTAGCCAGCAGGCAGAGCCTACCGGGGTGGTACCAGTGACTTATAAATAGGCCATTCTTATTTCTGTGATTCCTTCACTCAGGAGCTGATCAACACTGACATAGAAATGCTTCTGCATTATTTTGTATGCAGGTGAGTTGTGCCCATTTCTCTGCGTGAAGAACAAAGAGAAATTAGCCACAAAAGTGATTTTTATAGTCTTTTGCCAACATGCTATCTTGACAAAAGCAATGTAGGAGGAATTCCATCTTATTTTGGAATCTGTCCTAAACTTGAGCTGTCAAAACCTCATTTAAAAGAAAGGTATTTGAAATCTATCCTTGCGTGGCACTGATTAGTGACTGGGAAACTAATAAATTGAAACCAACTACATACCAAGTCAAATTCTGACTTGGGGTACATATGCATGGTACACTGAGAGCTGAATATTCTCCAGCCCCCCCTTCTGTTTCTCTGCTTAGTTCTTCATAGAAGCTCTTTGAATCAAAAGCCATGTGTTGGCATTAGCAGTATATAAGGGCAATGCACACAAAAGTAGAGAGGGTGGTTGGGCAAAGGGAGAGGAGTGGAAAGAAGAGTGTGGTGTCAGGGAATGCATTTTGGTTGGGGTTCAACACATAGAAAGAATTAAAGAGCTGTGGGTGGAAGTGAGAGTCACAGCATGGTCTGGGGGCTAACACCTTAGAACAAGCAAGCAGATACTGTCTTTTGATCTCTGTCACTTCTCACCAGTCCTTGTGCACCCTTTGTATCTCAGGAGGGCCTGGAGCAAAGCTGAGAGAGAATGAATGAGTGAAATGTATAAGGGCCAACTATGGTGAGTCAGTCACCCTGAGGAGTATGATACAGGTTTGGAACTCTATCAGAATTTGCTCTGATGCCAGGAGATGGTGCCAGGACTTTTGTAGTAAAAATGATTTTCAGTCCTTCCCATTGAATTGTATGTATGTCCATTTTCTTTGAGTGATTTCTGGACTATCACAGATCAGTGGTTTTATGCCAATAAACTGGTGCCAGTCTGTGGACTCGCGATTGAAAATCACTGCTCTAGACATTTCTCTGGCTCTTGCTAAGTAGAAAACTTCTAAAGACATTAGAGTTTCTCCAAATTTACCATCAGGGAGAGAGAGAGAGAGTAAAACTAGAAAGTCTCAGTATCCTTAAAGTTATAGTGAATGTTAGAGTTCAGTAGAGTTGATGACACCTTGTAATCCTCATGACTGCATTATTCCTCTTTGAAGTGAAGCCAAATAAATTGATTTCTTATTGAACATTTCCTTTGATTGAGTCTTCTGTTGTAGCATTCATTTGTGAGAAATTTGAAGAAGTCAGAAAGAGCTCCCATCCTGAATGGAAGGCTTAAGTTTGGTTGTTTTTTATCTACCTGGTCCAGACTTACTGTGAAAGTCAAGTCAGACCATGCTAATCCCAGAGAGAAGTGGTTTTTTGCAATTATCATGAGGCCAAATGGAGATAGCTATGGACATAGTGATTGCAAGAACCTGGGAAACCTCATCAGTATTCCCAAGTGTCTCTCCAGTTAACCCTGACACCTTCCGGTATTCCTGATATTTTTACTAGTAAACCCATTTCTCTAAATAAGCGTTTGCTTTCTCACCAATCTTCCTTTGAATACTTTTGAAGTAGGAATTCAACCACTTTCTATTATGTAGATAGGTTCAACTTCTTATGTACAATTACGGTGGCAATTAGAAATTGCGAATCTGGAAACAAGTGAAATTTTGCTTAGGATGATTAAGTCCTGGGATAGAATGGGTTAAAGAGTGAAGTAGATAAGAATTTGTACCCCAGATAATTTTAGATCAAGATAGAGAGATCAGGAAAACTTCTATTCAATTTTGAGGAAGCAAAATTAATCTTGAGTTCTTTCTTTAGTGTGGCAAATAAATTACAAGTAATAGCTAACTCATTTTTAGACGTCTCAAGTCATCTATGTATATGAAAATAATGAACTTCCTCCTGGGATATTTTATTTCCATTCTCAAGGAAGGAATCACTATTAACAGTGTGGTGCCATACAAAACTTTCTATTTTTCTTCTGGTTACCATCTGAGAGAAGTTGTTTCATCCCATATTATCTTGGACTTAGGAATTCTCAAACTCATTTTAACTCCAGAATGTTCGCATGTTCAAGACTTCAATAATATTCCTCTATTACAGTTCTATCGGCATTTTTTTCCAATTTTTATCAGAAGCATCCCCTGCCCCTTTTTTTGTGGGGTCACACCCAGCAGCACTCAGGGGTTACTCCTGGGTATCAGCTCAGAAATTGTTCCTGGCAGGATCAGGGGACTGCATGGGATGCCATGATCGAGGTCCGTCCTGTATTGGCCACTAGCAAGGCAAACATCTTATCGCTGTGCTATCATTCTGGCCCCAGCATTTCCCCTTTTAATAAAATACATTTACTGATATTCTTCATGTTTCTTTGAGAAGGCATACATTTTTTTACCTTGCCCTTCTATATTTTTGAATCTCATTACATTATGAGAGTTGCTGCCTTGAATAATACCTTATTGGGATGCTTCCCTTCTTCCTTTACATACTTTACATGTCTTTGCACTTAAATAATTTGCTCTTTCTAACAGCCTTACTTTTTGTACTTATATGTAAGTTTATATGTATTACATGTGTAAATTTATACATGCAAATGCACACATGTAATATACATGTGTGTTTAGTTTACACATAGACAACTTATATGCATAGACATAGTGATAAACCCATCTTGTCTCTGTTTTCTAGTAAATTTAGGGGAATGATTATTTTCAACAATAAAGATTTAAGTCACCAGTTCACTTTCTTTGGCTATATAATCTTAAAACTTTAAATTTTCTTCATTTTCCCCATGACATTTACCTTAACATTTTCTTTCGAGTTAAAAAATATGCACATTATTTTATTTATGTCTGCATTAGTTTTACTAGAATGTTTTGTTTTTGTTTGTTTGTTTGTTTGTTTGTTTTTGGGCCACACCTGGCGTTGCTCAGGGGTTACTCCTGGCTGTCTGCTCAGAAATAGCTCCTGGCAGGCACGGGGGACCATATGGGACACCGGGATTCGAACCAACCACCTTTGGTCCTGGATCGGCTGCTTGCAAGGCAAACGCCGCTGTGCTATCTCTCCGGGCCCTTACTAGAATGTTTTAAAATAAAGAAATCATGGCTGAGAATATACTCACCTATAGTTCCACCATTTGGAATTAACCATTTGCTTGTATTTTTTGACCTTTTGGTTTATTGTTTGCAAGATTGAGTGGGTGACTCACTTTTAAATTATGCCTCTCTTTTTTTTTTTTTTTCTGACTTTCCAACTCTATAACTATTCTTTTTATATTCACTGGTTCCAAGCGGAGCTGTACTTGTACTTTGGTATCTTAAGCTAGATCTGACTTGTGTTCTGGGAAGGTTAGCTCATGGACTCTACCTACTATATTTTAAACTTCTTAATATACATTTTCCTGCTCTGAATCAGTGACTTATTTTTTGATCTTTGTTCACACTTCTTTTCAAGCTTGAAACAAAAGAAATTATCTAAAAATAACCAGACTGTTATCCAGGACTTTAAAGTACTGTGAGCCAATAGGTTGACACCTTTGATCCTTAGGTAAAATGTTACAGTTCTTTTGTTGGCTTTCTGCAAAAGGAGGAAGTGGGGGCAAATTACAGTTGACTTGATTCTATTTTATACATGAGGGAAACTGCTTTTGACAGCTAGTAAACAAGTTTCTACCTTTTTGGTAAAGTAGCTCAATTATTAACTGGCATATATTGAACTCACCCCTACTTTATGGCAGGCACTGTTAGAAGCTTGTTGAGCAGTTAAATAAAATAGACAAAATAGACCCTTGTGGGAATGTACTACTTAAGAATCAAGTAATTGAGTTTTTTTAGTTTTCTGTTTAAATGAATATAAAACTAACTTTTTCTTACTAGGAAAGAGCTCTATTTTTATAATACTCATGTATCAAATACTGTCTTTCTTTCTAGAGAACTTTCTCACCACCTTATGAGTACCATTCTTTGTCAATAGACATAAAGGCAATGATGTGGCAAGAATACATTTTTATGCATTAAAATAAATTCTCTTGATTTTAACATGTGTTGTTTTAGTGAGAGATTTTCAAAACAGGAGAGTCATCCTGATAGATTATGTTAAGGGTTACTTTGCATTTGATTTACTCTGTCCGATCCCTGGCACCACATATATTCTCTTGAGCATCTCTGGGGCTGATCCTGAGAATTGAGATAGGACTAAGCTTGGAGCAAAACAGCAAAAACCAAACCGAACCAAATCAAACCAAACCAAACCAAACCAAACCAAACCAAACCAAACCAACACCACCACCACCACAAAAAATTCAGAAGGAGTAAGAAAAATAGTTATGTTATTTCTTTTATTTTTTAATTTTTGGCAAGTTTTTTGGCAGTGGGTGGGTTTAGGTGGGGGTGGTAAGAACATTTGATAACTAGTGTGTTATGTTCTTAAAATTATTTTGAGAAATAAATATAAAATGCAAATAAGGAGAGATCAAATAGAGTTGCAAAGTTTTGTATTTGATATTATGGGTTTTTCCATTTAGTTAACTTGAGCAATGTTGGAGAAAAGAACTATCAGTAGCTAAGTAGAAAAATAAATGAATGAGGCAAGAAAGAACTAAGCCATATTTTTATTTAATTCAAATATGTGATTCCTATAGGCTATGCTAGATGTGAGGTCCCTTAAGATATAAAGTCTATATAGAAATTAATAAGCAGGGCAAAGAGTGATGATGATACTTGTTTAAACTTCAGTGTGCTTTAACTAATTTTTCTAAAAGACATTAAAAGAGATAAATTTTATAGAATGAAATTGGACAAATGGTATCAGAATTCAGGTCATGCCATAGGCAGTTTGATTGTGATGTGGAAATATTCAGCATTTAAGTGAATGATACATATGGAATCATCCTGGATTCTTGAGTTTGTGTGTAAGAATGAAGTCTTTGTTACTGTTTTCAGAGGTTGATGAAAAAAGTATGTGTTATAACTCAACCAAGAAAAGAAGAGTGTGTACTGGAGACAAGAACTGGGTAGCTAAATAACTCAGTCTGTGGACAGAATATAGCTGCTGCCTAGTGTCTGAAGATGCAGACTGTCAACTAGAAGGGTTTTACCAAATTATTCACAAATGCTGGAAAAACACAGATGAAGGAAAGCAAGGGAAAAGAAATAAAGAACAGAAAGGTTAAAAAGGAGGAAAATAGTAATGATCAAGGGAAAATTACAATAGATTGTATAAGTCATACTTATTTTGAAGTATTAATATTAACTAATTATTAGGAAAATAATACTCGAGGTAGAGTTGTATACAACTGTAATTATTGGAATGTAGGAAAATCTAGAAACAAAGAATGTAATAAAATTATTTTTATTGATATAATAAGAAAATCTAAGTTAAGTTACATTTTATGAAACTAGAAAGACTCACATTTATCTTTTAATCTAGTTTTAAATTCATATTCCAGCATATTTTACTTAGCAAAAAACCAAGTAAATAAAAAATAGACCTTTCATTTAGTTTAAAATCCACACTCTTTCTCTTTAGTTACCATTAGACTCTGCCTCTGTGATATCTTAAAAGCTGCCAATACCTTGCTAATTTAAGATATTTTTCTTAGGTGGGTAGAGAGAAGGAATAATATTCCTAAACCTATAAAAACATGAAGACATGTATTTTTTATGTCTGTTGCTTTTTTTGCCACATCTTGTGGTACTCAGGAAACATTCCTGTCTCCTAGTATGTGGGGGTCACTCCTGGTGAAACTTAGGTGACTACGTAGTACTGGAAATCAAACCCAGGCCTCCCACATGCAAAGTATGCACTCTATCCCTTGAGCTAATTCTTAATCCTTCAATCATGTGCCTTTATTATTCATTATAGTCATGAACCTTTGTGTTTCTTGCATATAAGGAAGCTGAGATTACTTATATTTAGAAAATATGTATAAACACATAACATAATGTGCCATATCTATGCTTTGCCTAATGTATATTAATTGATCTTGATGAGAAAGATCATATCTCTAATAAACACCTCCTGTCATAGCTCTGAGTCTTCAGAGGCCTAATGGTTCCTTGGAGCTAAAATATGCCCTGAGATGGTATGGCTATTCCACATGTTTAGGATGAATGAAAGATTGTTTTCCTTTTTTAAAAAGTAGTATCACTGCTGAAGTTAGCATGATATAGTATTATATTATATATATATTATAGTATATGATATAGCATGATATAGGTATTAGTTGTACTGAGTGTTCAAGAGCTTCTAAATTCATAGAATTAGAGAAAAATTAAAGATAAATGGTAGCATTCTATACACATGTATACATGCTGTAATGTGCACTTTAAAAGTTAAAAAAACAACAACCAGTGTTTCTAATTTAAGAGGAATCATTATACTTCAGCAAAAGAAATAAAAATGTTTATTTTATGTCTGGCATATATTTACCAATAAATATTTATACTATATACAAAAGGTATACCATATACAAAAGTGAAGAGAACCAAAAAATGCTGAAATATCACTAAGATACCTATTAAACATTGAAGAGTCCTTCTTATGTATCCTTAATCTATGATTGATTTTAAGTGTGTTGTCTCACTCAATTCTCACAAGTTTATATGTAACAGGTTCTTTTATTCTGCCCTTTAATAACCTACTCTTTCCAGAAAGAGCAGCAGGGAATTATGTTGATTAGCAAGTTACTCCAGGGCTAGCACAACTACAACATGGCCGACATAGCTTTGGGGGCCTGAGAACTGAAATTCTGACCCCCAAACCCCAAATTATGTCAACCATTATACTCCACTGCCTCCTAGGGGAGGGGGTGGAGAAATTATCTTTTATGGGAGGGGCTTAAAGAAGTTTCTTGAAAAGACCTTCTATCTAGGTCTTAGAGGACTGATAGGATTTTCAGGGTTGAAGGCCTGGAAGGGATGCCAGCTAGCAAGCAAGTTGTTCAGGGCTATAAGAGCTCAGGTTTGGGTACTCAGAGTTCTGTATTGCACTTGGAAAAAATGAGAATGCTATTTGGTGCTAGTAGTTGAAACTGAAAAGAAGAGGAAGGCCAAGGATTCTGGTATGAATCTAGTAGGAGGCAGAGTGTACAGCTTAGTAAAAGATGCACACTAGAAATAGAAGGAAAGGTTATCAATAAGGAGTAGAATTTCAATGATCAAAGTCTTCTTGGGGAACTGAATTGAAAGCAGGATTTTGAAATTTATCAGAGTAAAGAATCAATCTGCAAAGTAGAATATTGGGACTTACATAGAAGATGACAATATAGAGAACATGAGGAGAGATGGTACAGGGCTTTATTCAGGGACAACTGAGGGGACAAAATCGAATAAATTAATTTCTAATTCTCATAGCTGGTATGATAAAGAATAAAAGTCCCAGGGGCTGGAGGGGTAACAAAGTGGTAGGGCCCTGAACGCAGCTGACCTGGGACAGACCTGGGTTCGATTTCTGGCATCCCATATGGTGCCCTAAACCAGGAGTGATCTCTGAGTGCAGAGCCAGGAGTAATCCCAGAGTGCTGCTGGGTGTGGCCCAAAAAAACAAAACAAAAGAATAAAAATCCCCCTGCCCCAGTTATCTCCATCTCAGTTAACTGTTTGCCTTCTCCTCAATAGTTCACACTAAAACAATGAGTTATTATTATTTTTACAATTTTCTTTTCTCTTTAAAATGTATCCTGGATCTGTCATGCTTTGATTATTCGTTAGGTTCCCCAGCAAACTGCATTCCTCCATTTGAAATCAGATGAAATCACTTCTTTGTGCCTTTGTGCAATAACTTTCCAAAGGTAGAAGCTACTCGTTGCATTTGAAATACATTCCAATCTCAAATCTCATAATTTTCAGATTTACCTTAATTATACTGCAGTCTTTCTGTCTCCTCTCTCTGTTTCTTTCTATTTCTCTTTTTCTTGTAGTTTTCTTGGAATACATTCTGCTATGCTTAGGACTCTGCTGAGGGATTATTTCTCATGGTGTTTGCAGACCCATAGGTTGTTTGGGGATTAAAACTGGGCTTGGCTACATGCAATGTAAGTGTCTTAATTTTTGTGCTGTGTCCACAACTGCATAATCTTCACTTTGTTAGATTAACAATTTTTTGTGCTTTTATTTATTTTGGGACCTTACTAGGCAATATTCAGGGCTATTCCTAGTTCTCTGCTTAGACAAGATCACTCCTGGCAAGCTGAAAAGACCACCAGGGTTCTGGGGATGAATCTGAGTCAGCTGTGTAAAAGGCAAGTACCCTACACACCATATTATCTCTATGGCCCCTCTTTTCTATTCTTGAACTCACCAAGCTCATTCTCAGGTAAAACATTTTTTATCTTAAATTTCTTTTCTTTTTTTTTTTTTTTTTTTTTTTTTTTTTTGTTTTTTTTGGACCATACCTGGTGATGCTCAGGGGTTACTCCTGGCTTTGTGCTCAGAGGACCATATGGGACACCTGGGGATTGAACCACAGTTCGTCCTAGGCTAGCACTGGCAAGGCAGATGCCTCACTGCTCTGTTCCACTGCTCTGGCCCCATAATCTTAAATTTTTTTATTTGTTTACTAGACAGGTTCTCTTCCATAAGGAAATCAATTCCATGATACTTGTCTTCGAGAACTCTTTTTTGGCCAGTTAATCTGAAATTTTAGGTCCATGGCTCTCTTGTTGCCTAATTTATAATAATAGCTTTTTTAATTTAGAAAAAATTTAGTCAATTCATTTTATATATGCTTCTATTCAATTATAAGTTTTTCTTAAAATTTCCTAATTTTATTGAAAACAATACTTTTTCTCTATTCCTGGCACTTCCCAGGAGAATTTTGACTGAGGAGGACAATACTCGCTTTATTTTATCCAGAACTACAAATTCAGTGCTAAGAAGGGCTTTAAATATACTAAGTGCTCAATAAAGAGTTGTTAACTGAATGATGACAAATGAATGAAAGAAAGAGAATTGTGTTGAACTTCTACTTTCCCATTAAAAATATAGATTTTGGGGCCCGGAGAGATAGCACAGTGGTGTTTGCCTTGCAAGCAGCCGATCCAGGACCAAAGGTGGTTGATTCGAATCCGGTGTCCCATATGGTCCCCCGTGCCTGCCAGGAGCTATTTCTGAGCAGACAGCCTGTAGTAACCCCTGAGCACCGCCGGGTGTGGCCCCAAAAAACAAAAAAACATGTAGATTGTGGGGCGGCGCGGTAGCGCTAGAGTTAAGGTGTCTGCCTTGCTAGCTCTAGCCTAGGACAGACCTGTGGTACGATCCCCCGGCGTCCCATATGGTCCCCCACGCCAGAAGAGACTGCTGAGCGCATATCCAGGAGTAACCCCTGAGCATTACCGGGTGTGGCCCAAAAACCAAAAAAAAAAAAAAAAAAAATGTAGATCGTACAGAACCATAGAACATGAAGCATTTTGCTCTGCCTCAAATTTCTGTCTTCCTGCAAACTGAGAAAAAGAAGTGGATGGTACTAGAAGCAAAGCAGTCTCATGAGCATTGACTGGAAATAAAAAATGATCAGTCTTAAATACCTAACTCAAAGGTAATGACAATAGAATCAAGAGACACAAATCACAACATGCTGTACACAAAAGGGACCTGTTACACTAGCAGTCCAGGGTGGAGGTATGGGGTGCACACTGGGAACAGTGGAGGAGGGAGGTCATCACGAGTGGTGGGAATGGCCCTAAATCACTGTCACTACGTACCTTAAATGTAACTGTGAAAGGCTTATAATTCACATTGGTTTCAAAAAATGTAGATTGTGGAATAATTTATGTGAAACCATTTTTCCACTTAAAGTCTATCTTCACAATACGTCAAATGGCTTTCCTCTTTGTATAGCGGTTAACTAGTAGTGGCCGAGTAAACTAAATTCCTGTAGTGTTGCAGGAAGGAAACAAACTTGGAATTGAAAAGCAAAAATCAAAATGAAAAGTGTCTTATTGAATATGAACCTGTAAGGTGGGCGTGAGAATTCAGTCAGGATGCTCTTGAAAATGTAGACAATTTAGTAACACTTTAGTACAAGTGTCAGAAGGTCAGATGAGATGAGTTTGTAACATGTACAATCACTCTTTAATTTTTTTTAACAGTACTTTATGGTTTCACTTAACATTAATGTGGGCAATGGCCTACTAGTTCCTGACTAGTATAGAGTTGTTTCTTCAACATATATTGCTGTGGTTGCCAGTATAGTTCTCTAGTAACTTAAAAAAAATAAAAGAAGATTTTATTTCCACTCTCAAAAGAACACCTTCCTGGCAAATAAACAAGTAAATAAACAAGCAGTCTCAACAGCTTTCTTGGAAGGAGCTGGCTGTTGCAGGTATGGGAGATTTCCTTTGGCCAGCCTTTGCTTCCCAGTGCTTTTTTCACACTTGTGTTGGCACAGTTGGTAGAGTTTATTATTAGCGTTGTGTCCTATGAGCCATTCATTCATGTAATATGCCCTGGGAGGGGAATGTACGTGTGAAAATAAAATTGCTATTGTTTTTCATTGGCTTAGGAAACATCCTGCGTACTAGAGGAATACCCTCCTTCTTCAATCCAGAACCTTCAATTTAGACCTAAAGATGAGAGAGAGATAGACAGATTGATAGTTTAGATGGACAGACAGAGAGAGAGAGGCACACAGAGATTTTCTCAGTGAAATCAGTTTGAAAATGAAAAATGAAGATTTTGCTTTGTGCAATGCTAGTTGCCTTGCCAGTCTCAAGCTGGCACTGTGGGCTTGCTGTAGCTGTTAAGTCTAGCTGAGGAGAGGAGGCAGTTTGCTTTGCTTTATTGCACAGCCTCACCATGCATCTCAATATGTTTTTGATTTTGTATTTTAAAAATAAGGTGAATGAACTTGAAAGGAAATCATTGCAGGAGATTTTATTCTTTGCTATTTTTCCTAATGGACAATTAAAAGCCATCCTGGTTCTTTTCCAAGGATTTTTTCATTTCTTAGTACAAATGCAATTTAGGCATATATAATGGTATAATGGAATTATTAGATATTATCATGTTTGTTTTATTCATGAAAGTATGTGGCACACCTTATTTGTATTCTTTTTGAGGAAATATTCTGGAATGGTATTCGCCTTCATTCCTTTTTGTGCCTGTCATAAGATCTTAGAATTTAAGTTCCTAGGAATACGATAGCATTTCTTTTTTTGTTGGGAAGGCATGATGATTTTGAGCTTTGAGGTGTTTCAATGTATTATTGCTGCTTGTTTTGTATTTGTTTTTGTCACAATGTTCTAAGTCACTCAGTCCCACTATGACACATTTTTTACCACTAATGACAGATATTTATATTTCAAATAAAATTAAAGTATAATTTATTTTCTCATAGTATTTTTAAGACTTAGAAGTAATTGGAGATACTCCAGACTATCACAAAACCAAGGCTGGCAATCACAGCTTTAGAGATTTAAGCTTTCAAGTAATATTAAAACCAGGATAGATTATCTAATTTCTGTACGTAGATTCACTTTAGTATAATGTAATGTGTTAACAAATGCTCAGAGAAGTTTGTGGATACAGAAAGATTTTTTTTTTTTTGCAAAAGGCTTTTATCCAAATTCATTCAAAGAATAACAGAAACAGTTGTGTACTGGGGCAGAAGGAATAAGGTGACTCAATTAAATGATAGAGAAATCTCCAGGAAAAAAATTATTGTCTCACATCAACCTAATACTAACAATACAATTCTCATTACTGAAATGGATAATCCTATCATAAATGCATAATAATTTCAAAAAGGAAACTTTTATTAAGTATTTTATATGATTGGCTATATACCAAATATTGAAATCAGATAATGATTTTCTTTATAATTAAAGAATGTAAAGTTCTCGGCTATGTCTCAAAAGAATACTGAAATGAGAAGGGTCAAAAGAGTAATTTGCAAGTAAATGCACCTGCTGAATTTATGTTTGCATTTGCTATATTCACCAAATTTATTCTTGGCTTTTGCTAAACTCAGTTATAGTAAAACACTAAAAAAATTAATATCAAGTTTTTTAGGATTGTAGGAACATTTGTATAGGGCAGGGGTTGTCAAGTAAGGGGAGTGCAGACTTCAGGACTTACATGAAATTCTGCCAGGTATCTTCAGAATAGCAGTGTCTGAGAACATTGTACAGTCTGGATCATTGCAACCTCTTGCATGTTGCCCTATCATGAACCCAGGAAAAACAATCAGGTCCCTGTCTTCACTCAAAGTTGAACCTAATATAACAGTGATTTGGGACTAGTGATTGTATTATGGGAGTGGGAAGTAGGATCCATCAATTCAATTTTAAAACCTAAATAGGTGTTGTGTCTAGATTGAAAACAATTTTACAGCATCCCAAATAGTCACAGACCTGCCTTAGATAGGCAGTTCAAAAGAGATTTAAATACATAAACAGGTAGATTGATAGAGGATAAGCTATCCTGAAGATGCTTCTGTTGAGTATTGTGGCATGGGGTGTCTGGTTTGGGCTTCCTGAATTTTTTGCCTAGTACTCTTCAAGAAAATTTGCATTCCAAAAGATAGGCAAAGCTGCCTTTTTGCTTCTGAAGGTGCTCTCACATAGCCGTGCTTTTCCTAGCCTGTTTTAAGGAGCTAATCAGTTCCTGCTACTTGACTAGTGTAGGTCATATCTACAGATAACACTCCAGTAGTCTTGTATAAATAATCCCGCTAATATTTTCAGATGTATAAGGACCCCTCAAATTTTTTAAAAGTTATCAAGTGTATCTCAATGAGCCTTAAAAATGAGAATGCTGAATGTTCTTTGGAAAAGAATTCATTCCAAATTTTTTGCTTTTATTTTGCATTGTAGACCTTTAAGCATAAATGCAGGTGATGAATTATTTTATGCCCACAATGATTCTGTTTTTTTTTTTTTTTTTCGAATATGGGACGCTGGAGGATCGAGTGGTCCTTCCTTGGCTGCGCTTGCAAGGTAGACACCTTACCTCTAGCGCCACCTCACTGGCCCCAGATTCTGTTGTTTTGATGGTATCAGCTCCTGTTAACATTTCTCTTGCTAATTTGTTTCTGACTATGATTGTAGTTTACCTCCTAGCCCACTCTTATTTAGCTTCCATATCACATTTTACCTTGTATTTGGAGTGCAAATTCGATTTCAAACATAAGAGAAAACAAGAATGGAGAGATATTACAGTGGCTAAAAGCTAGGCTGTTTGCCTTGCACCTGGCTGACTTGGTGTCAATCTAAAAAACCAAAAGAAAAATAAAAAAGAAAGAAAAACTTGACAGAAAACAACTAGATCAATGTATAAAAAATAACTCATCGTTTCCTATTGTAGAATTACTTAGAAGTGGAAAAATTAATTTTTTTGCATTGATCCCATTCTACATTGACTATTTAGGCTTTCAGTCTACAACTCAGTTTATTGGCATCAACTGCTAATGGTGCTCAGGTCAAGGCTTTGTTCCTCACTTTGTCTAACTTGCTGCATATTTTCTCAACATATTGTACGTAGATCCACTGCAATAACCATAGAAATGCTATTTATTTATTTATTTGTAGGCCATACCTGGCATTGCTCAGGTCTTATTCTGTGTTCTGGGCTCAGAGATCACTCCTGATAGTATGCAAGGGATCATATGGATTTCTGAAAATTAAATCTGAATTGGAAAAGTACAAGGCAAGTGACCTACCCCTCTGCACTATTCTTCTGTACCTAGAAGTGCCAGTTTTCAAGGGCATTGGTAAACACAGAAATGTTAGGAAAATCTAGCCTCTTTCCTAGAAAAACAATATGTATGCCCTACCATCATGTTTGTGTTTGGTTAGAACACAACACACTATGAACTTCTACTCCTGAGTCTTTGTTTCCTCATCTGTAGAATGGAGATAACATTCAGTCCCCATCTACCACACCAGGATCTGTACAGATTAGATAGTGGCTGTGAAGTTCTTATACTAATAAAGAAGGGCTATCAAGACCACGTAGATTAGTCAACAAATTAAAATAAAATATTCAAAGGATCCCTCACACCCAAAGTATATTGTCTCCTTAATGTTTGAATTTGTATCAATACTTTGCAGCCAACTCTGTTCTGTGTTTTTACTGAGCTGAGAAAAGTTCGGTGTAAATGTATGGCTTTCTACTTATCGGTAAGGTTGAAACAACTGTTTGGATAGCATTGGGTTAAATAAAATTTTTGTATTAATAAGAATAAAGCGGGTTTTTAATCCGAAAAAGGTTCTATTTTTTTTTTAATTTAACAAAGAAAGAGGAGGTGAGGTCTGTAGGAACATATGTGGCACTGAAGACTATTTGCATGTTTTTGATCTGTAAACACGCTTCAGCAATTTTCACAGTATACCTTGGAGTTTAAGTCGAAGTAAAGGATCCGTGGCTTTTGCGCCAAATTGCCTGGTTTGCTCTCTCCAGCCTTCTTATGGCACACAGCAACAACTTCATTTTTAGCCTTAAAAAAAATCCTCTTCGCTTAATTCAGACAGTGACCTGCAGGCCTCATTCTGACTGAAGGAGCCATTCAGAATACTTCCAGACAAAAGCAGGGCTTTTTCCTAGCAACCAGATCAAAGCCAAATGGCCCAGAATAGCTCCCTCCCAGGTTTCCTTTGGCGCATAGGTTCACAGGGATTCTAAGGCTCGTGGTATCCAGTTCAAACTACTCTTTCAAACTGAAATGGAAAGGAAAACTCCTGAGGAATTTTCGCAGACTCTGAATACTGGTGAGCATTGCAGGAGCTCTTAATCTTGGGAGAACACGGTGGTCATTTGGAGCATCCCTAACTTTGTTATCGCCTGCATCTCATGTACATTCTGTCGGACTCCCACAGAATGAGGTCTCTGTTTCCTTTCTGCCAGTACCTAATATCAGCTATGCCCAGGAGCCGGCTGATGAAGACTTCCTGTTTGTTTTGAGTCACTGTTAGAGTGATAAATATACTTTAGCTTTCTGCTTAGAGAGGAAAGAAACCAGCTGCCCTGAACTAAAGGGAAAAATGCAGAAATTCCACTGAATAGCTCTGTTATCATGGAATTTCAAGGGCAGCATAAAAAAAAAAATGAAAACTATAAGCCTGGGCAAAGTAAATAATTTCCATATTAAAGTAACTTACTGGGTGCATGAGCCTAAGTTGTTTGTCTTTAATCATTTAGGCCAATGATACATTTTTCACTGCTCTAAGATGAACTCAACAGTGTTTAGAAATTTTTTAAAAATGTAAACTTAAACTACAGAGTAATGGTGAGTTATATAAATAAACAATCACAGTTGTGGTTTTTTATCTGACCACAGGCTTTTAATGCCATTTTTGCATGAACTTATAATGCTTCTGGATAAACAATCATGTTTATATTGCCAGTGGCATCCACAGTTGTATTGAGTTTGGGTCATTTACATACATGATTATTTGGTATAGAAAAACCATAAGAACAAAAGAAAGTTATAAGATTATTTAAAACAAGAACAGCAGGATATCTTTTATAATTCAAATAGTACATCCTAAATCAAGCTGTAATGTTTTTGTGCTTGATTTTACTTTTATCCATTCATTTTGAACACTTTCTTTGAGTGGAATCTCTTAACTGTGACTTAGAGGACTGGAGATTGAGGAAGTATGTTTACTCTGAATGTCTTGGGCCACAGCTTTCTAGCTTTTACTTTTCCCTCCACATTAGTTTTATTAATTTAGTTAACTTTGAGGGTCACTCTCTTGGCAGTGCTCTGAGACAGTGCCAAGGTTTGTGTATCCATATTATGTGATTCAGCTGAGAGAGAGAGAGAGAGAGAGAGAGAGAGAGAGAGAGAGAGAGAGTGTGTGTGTGTGTGTGTGTGTGTGTGTGTGTGTGTGTGTTGGGCCATAATTGCTATGCTCTGTGGTTAGGTATTACTCCTAGTTGAAGTCAAGGAATCAAATATGTGGTACCATGTATTGAATCTAGGTCAGTAGCACACAAATCAATTACTCTACCCACTGTATTATCTCTCCTTTACTCTACTTTATCCTTTTTTGTTGTTGTTTGTTTTGGGGTCACATCCAACAGCACTCAGGGGTTACTCCTGGCTCTGTGCTCAGAAATTGCTCCTGGCAGGCTCTGCTGACCACATGAGATACCAGGGATCGAACTTGGGTCTGTTTTGGGTTGGCTGCAATGCAAGGCAAATGCCCTACTGCTGTGCTCTTGTTCCAGCCGCCTACACTGTCGTTTTTAAGGATTCCTGTAAACTTTATTTTCAGAAGTCTTGCATTGAAAAAAATAGTGACATGGACTTTAAATGGGTATGAAAAGCTGATTTCCTCCCAAGAGCTATGGACGTTAAATTAATTTTTAATAATAGTAGAAGAAAAATTTACTGATTACTACTCTACAACAAATATTTTTGTTTAAGGTAAAGGGACAAATGTAAAATAAAGTTACCATAAATACTTTTATGCTATCAAACGAGTTGCACAAATTAAAAGGGAGGATGATGTGCTTGGCCTTAACACAATGCATTCGTTTATAATTTAAATTGAGACTTTAATATGTACAAGTAATGCTAAATCATATAAAGAGATTTCCATAGCACCTTGGAGTCTATGTTGATAAAAACCTTCTTGAGTGAGAGAATTGCAGTACTTAGGGTTTCTTGGAAACCTCTTTATATGAGAAGACATAAAATGGGCTGGAGATATAATGCAGAAATAGGGCACATGCTTTGCACACAAATAACTTCTAGTTGATCCTTAGAACCATATGTGAACGAACTTCTGAGCACTACTAAGAAAGCAGAGCCAGGAGTGACCCCTTGAACACCCCCTTTGGGTGTGACCTCCCAAAATCAACTTTTTTGAATTAGATTAAATTTGTGAGTCTGGAACAGTACTTGTACAATATATTTTCATAATACAATTTCTGTTATAATAGATACCTGTGTGCTCATGAATTTATAGGCATCAGAACATTTATGAATGGTATTAGGGGCATAAAACTATGGTAAAATCAACATTTTCTGAGGGTATTGAAATATGGATAAGGTAAATATATTTGCAAAGGTAATTTATGAGGGAACAAATTTAGTGGTATGGCTGTCGTCAGTTTAGAGAAAAGAGATTAATTTTTTATTGAAACATATGACATAGGAATTCATCTAAGAGGTTATCTTTCATATTTTAAAAGTGTAAAATCTATTATTTAAAATAAATTGGAACTCTTCTTGGGTGGAACCTATCACTTATCAAATATAAAAGGGTGTGAAAACCACTTTTTACATTCTTTTTGTTTTGGGGCCACACCCAATGGCAATGCTCAAGACTTACTCCTATTCTGTGCTCTGGAATCACTTTTGGTGAGTTTGGGGGATGATACAGAATGCCAGAGCTTAAAAATTGATAGGCTCTATGCAAGGCAAAATACCTGCTGACCTATTGCTCTGGCCCTGGCCACTTTTTACAATTTTAAGTGTTATTGAATATCAAATACAGTAGCTAATGCTACAGTGAATATGTTTCGGTGAATTGATGCCATAGATGTCAAGTCATCATTCTCAAAAATGATAATTGTTTAGTTTAAGACTGGTTGTGATTATAAGGTGTGATATTTGGTTGTAATAGTATTCTCGTGAATACAGTCTTAAGGAATGAAGTTTGTAGTTATTCTTCCCACTGGTAATTCAGCTTCATAAATTGAATAAGAAGACAAATAAACAGATCTTTATTATTTGAATGTAATATTGTATTTTAAAAGTGGTTTCACTTGCAACATCCAGACTGATCCTGATTGCATTAGGTTGTACTAGTAGAGGGGACAGTCTAAATGTCATCTGATTTGTACCAGTGGTGATGGCTCCATGACATGGTTCTCCTTGGGATAGGACTACTTCTCATGTTGCCTCGTTTTACTTCTTGAGCATTTTTTACATAAAATAGATATTGGAAAAAATTAATATTTTCAAATATGGTAATGTGAATCAAAGTAAAATCAAAGTGTGATCTATTAACTCTATGTCATCCTGGTATCATGACACCATATTCCCAATTCTAAAAGTTTTACAGAATGCTATTGAAGAAGTAATGTATAGATATGGAGAATAAGTATAATCACATATTTAAAATTATTTATTTTCTGAGCAAAATATTTTAGAAAGAGTGCTTTTATTAAAAGAATTCGGGGTGAAAGAGGGGTTGTTTTTCACACTTGTTTTCACACTTCTAAGGTGACAAGTATAGCCCTCAAAAGAAAATGACAGATTTCAAACTTAACCCACCCAATCTTTCTATGTGAATAAAGTGGCAATAAGATCTCTTGTGAAAATCAGCATCAAGGAGCAGTCTCTGCCATCTTTTCTGGCTTTTGTTTGTATCTATTATCCTCTGCATGTCATGAATGAAAAGACCAACATATTAGGTGTCCAATGCCAAGCTCTATATCGACAGTCTTCTTTATTTTGTTCTATTTATTCATCTTTAAACTCACTACATTAGAGTTCATGATTTTCCTAAATGGCTTACACATAGTTTATATGTCTTCAATTTTCTTGATTCTCTGTCTTACATCAGTGACTCATTAACACAATTATAATTAATTTCTAATCACCATGGCCTATCTAATCGCAACTTGGAGCCACAGAATGCTGTAACTGTATTAACTCACTGATCATTTAGGTAACTAACAGAATTTTGAGTAAACCTCAATGACCATTCTAGTAACTACCAGAACCTTGAGATTTATCAAATTCAAGACATATTTTCATCATTTTTCTCTAGCTCAGTAGTTCAGATTCCATTTATATAGGAGTCAAAAAGAATAATTCTTAGGATTTGTGTAAATTATCTTTCACTACCCTGTATATAATATCTCAGATAATCTTGTCTTTTTTGCTATTTTGAATATAACCAATACTTTCCTAAGAGACACTATCATCTATTGGTAAGAAGCTAGCACTTATCTTTTGGCTGAATATCCTCTCACATTTCCTTGTGTTATTTTCTAGATATTTCTGTTTGACGTCTCATATATTGATTTAATTCCTTTGTGTTTTTTTCTGACTCTGCAACCCCTTATTAGGATATAAGTTCCAGAAGAGTGAAGACATTGGGAGGAGCCCATTTTATAGCATATGTAATTGTTATTATTACATTGTATGCTTTCAGTGAGTATTTGCTGAATAATTTAATTCTCGGCTACACATGCTGGAACTATGGATCACAAAGATATTAAGTGAATTTCTTCAGGTCTTAAGGTTAGTTAGTAAATATACAACTAGAACATGTTCTTAATACTTGGTCTTGTGATTACCAGATGTTGTAGTTAGTATAATTGTTATTATGTAAGATTCTATTAGATAGACTTTCAGAAGGTAGTGCTCATAGATCTGGCTTACTATAGAGTTGTCTAATAGGTGAAACAAATTATAAGGTCAGTAATTAAGTGGCTGGCTAATGTCGAAGACAACCATTACACCAAAACAGACTTTTGGCATACCTTCTGTGGAGTTACTTAGATGTAAAAGACCCTATCCAAACTTTAGCTTTCTGGATTGCCATTCAATTCCAGTTTAGTTGTAATATGAACTTAAGTCTAGAATAATTACAGTTTTAGTTGTTTTCTTTTGACCTTGAGAAGTATGTGTTCACCTTCCAAGGCATAGCTTTCCTCCTTTATTGTATCTTAAGTATACATTTTCTAGCCTTTTCTTAGAACTTACTTTAAAGATAGTCAAAGATCAGTTTTTCCCTCTGCATCACTGTCTTCATTTAGTTAGTAGTATGTAGAGATTAGTTTAAATGAGATTCTCTCCCTTACTATCTATTGAAGTGGTAAAATTATTCCATTTCTTGAAATATTTATTTCCTTATCATAAAATGGGGATAAGGAATGATGCTGTGTAGATTAAGAAAAGATAGCATGGCTGGATAGTATGGTGGTTAAAATACTTAACATGCACACAGTAATTCTGGTTTGATTCCCCAGCACCCTCTCTGGTCCTCAAAGCACTGCCAGGAGTAATTTCTGAGCACAGAGACAGAGTAAATTCTGAGCACTGTTGGGTGTGGCATCAATACAAAATGATCAAAAATAAATAAAACAAAAAACTCCCTGACAGAGTAGCTGTATATATTATTAAAATAAATAGATTTTATTTAACCTTTATTTATTTATTTTATTTTATTTTTTGGGTCACAACTGGCAACACTCAAAGGATACTCCTGGCTCTATGCTCAGAAATCGCTCCTGGCAGGCTCGGGGGACCATATGGGATGCCAGGATTCGAACCACCATCCTTCTGCATGCAAGGCAAATGCTCTACTCCATGCTATCTCTCCGGCCTCAACCTTTATTTATTTAATCTCTTTTTTTAATTTATTTTTTACTTTTTTATTTTTAGGTCACACCCGGTAGTGCTCAGGGGAACTCCTGGCACTCTGCTCAGAAATCGCTCCTGGCAGTTTCTGGGACCATATGGG
This sequence comes from Suncus etruscus, assembly GCF_024139225.1. Classification (NCBI taxonomy): domain Eukaryota; kingdom Metazoa; phylum Chordata; class Mammalia; order Eulipotyphla; family Soricidae; genus Suncus; species Suncus etruscus. Next base: position 41,274,072 of record NC_064852.1, read on the forward strand.
ATGCCGGGATTCGAACCACGGTCCTTCTGCTATCTCCGTGCTATCTCTCCAGCCCCTATTTATTTAATCTTAACTAAAAAAAAGCATGAACTCAAATGAAAATTTTAACTCCAATTTCAGCCATCCTATCCCTAATTAGCTCTTCATTCTTTTTTTTTTTTTTGTGTGTGTGTGTTTTTTGGGTCACACCCGGCAGTGCTCAGGGTTTTTTCCTGGCTCCGTGCTCAGAAATTGCTCCTGGCATGCACGGGGGACCATATGGGACGTCAGGATTCGAACTGATGACCTTCTGCATGAAAGGTAAACGCCTTACCTCCATCCTATCTCTCCGGCCCCAGCTCTTCATTCTTAACATTTATATTCATGGTCAAAATTTTTTGCAAATTATGCTCTACATTTATACTGAGAAATGTGTTTAGCGTCAAATGTTACTGTGATTTTCCAGTGCAAAATATAGTTAATGTTAGAGATTTTCCTATTTCTCATATACCTGTATTCTTCCATTTTATGATGAATACCAGTCCTTCATGACAATGAGTCAAAGTTCACTAATCTATTTTTGTGATCTCAGAACCCTGGATTTAGGAGACATTAGTTAGCCTTTGTAATGTTGCTAGATGAAGCAATTGGAAACAACGTAAGGTAGTTGAGTACCTAGCTAAAATTTGGTCAGTGAGTCAAATTCAGTCAAGATCAACACATTTAAAAATTAGTATCTATTTTTTTTTAATGAAAGAAACTTTAAATAGCCACTTTGGAGAGTGAAACTGCAAATATAGGGAATATGCCTCATACTTTCTAGGGTTATGCGTCATTTCTTTAGAACTCAGTATGCAGTAGGAAGGGTAGTCTAAAATCAGAATCTCCAAGGAAGTTTTCGTACAAAAGTATAAAAGTCACTGTGGGGCTCGGAGAGATAGCACAGCAGTGTTTGTCTTGTATGCAGCCGATCCAGGACCAAAGGTGGTTGGTTCAAATCCCCGTGTCCCATAGGGTCCCCTGTGCCTGCGAGGAGCTATTTCTGAGCAGACAGCCAGGCGTAACCCCTGAGCACCGCCGGGTGTGCCCCCCTCCCCCCAAAGAAAGCACTGTGATGAAGATTGAGCAGAACTATCAGTATAGTCAGAAAATGTATATGGATTTTCTTTATTTCCTTTTTCTTTCTTTTTCTTCTCTTTCTGTTCTTTCTTTCTTTCTTTCTTTCTTTCTTTCTTTCTTTCTTTCTTTCTCTTCTTTCTTCTTTCTTTCTCTTTCTTATCTTTCTTTCTTTCTTTCTTTCTTTCTTTCTTTCTTTCTTCTTCTTTCTTTCTTTCTTTCTTTCTTCTTTCTATTTCTTTCTCTCTCTTTCTTTCTCTCTTTCTTTCTTTCTTTCTTTCTTTCTTTCTTTCTTTCTTTCTTTTCTTTCTTTCTTCTTTCTTTCTCTTCTTTCTTTCTTTCTTCTTTCTTTCTTTCTTTCTTTCATTCTTTCTTTCTTTCTTTCTTTCTTTCTTTCTTTCTTTCTTTCTTTCTTTCTTTCTTTCTTTCTTTCTTTCTTTCTTTCTTTCTTTTTCTTTTCTTTCTAGGGATTAAACCTTGTTTCTAGCATGCAAGATAACTAACTTGAACTCTACACTTTCCATTTTAATGTAGTGGAATCTTTGACTTTCTGCTGAAAAGTAGCCAGACCTCTTTTCTATTGATGATTGAGATCCTCAACAGTGCTTACTGGAGCTAAGGTCACTCCTAGTTATGTAGTGCTACTTCATAACTTGAACCAAGATGTGAAATCCACCAGGGTATTATTTTAATTTAAATACCATGGTTACCAGGTTTTTCATAATACAGTTTTTTTTTTGTGTGGTTTTTGGATCACACCCGGCAGTGCTCAGGGGTTACTCCTGGCTTCATGCTCAGAAATTGCTCCTGGCAGGCATATGGAACGCCGGGATTTAAACCAATGACCTGCATGAAAGGCAAACGCCCTACCTCCTTGCTATCTCTCCGGCCCCAATACAGTTTTTTCTTAATCAATGTTGTTTATGTTTGAGTTACAGTCATACTATATAAAACAATCTTCACCATTGAGCATTTTCTACCACCAATGCCCCCAGTTTCCATTTCACCCTGCCTTGATGCCTTCTCCCCTGCTTGTCTCTGGGACATATGTGTTTCTTCTCTTGCTCTTTTGCTCTCTTCGTTTTTCCTTTTAGGCACTTTGGTTTGCTGTACAGTGCATAGTTCCTGCCATCAATGTACACCGGGGCATTTTCAACAGTGCCCAAGCAGTCCTGATGTGTCAGGAATAAAACTTGGTGATTCCTTATGGAGCCAGTGGTTGTTCCCATGACAATATGCTTCAAGAGCTTTAAGAGTGGAGAAACCCTGAATCTCTTAGGCCATGGGAATGTCCTTCCTTCCCCAATACTTGCTGTGCCTATACAAAAAAAAAAAAAAAAAAGGTTGGGGTAACACAAACCCTGCCACTGCAGCACTTTTTCTGGTTTTGTTTTGTTTTATTTTTTGTTTGGTTTTTTGATATTATTTTCCTTCTCTTTTTTCTCCCACTTTTTTCTTTATTTTCCACTTTTGTGGATATTATTTGGTGATTTTTATTAGTAGTTGATACCAAATTTTTCCTCCTCTTTTCCTTAGCCTTTTTATCTCTTCCAACAGAATAGCATAATTTGAATCATTCAGCCTCATAAATTGAGGGGGGGGGGGGAAGAATGATACCAGGACCAGTCATATGAACATGTAGTGTAAATAAAAAATGACCAGACTGGAACACCAAACAGAATAGATACCCAACCTAAAACAAGTTGTAAGGCAGAGACCATTTGCAGTAGGATTCTGGGGGGTAAAGGAGAGAGAGATGTGGGAGACATGCTGGGAACAAGAGTGGAGGGAGGATAACATTGGTGGTGAAAATACCCTTCATTCATTGTCACTATGTATCATAAATAATTCTGTGTAATGAACTTCAGTCACAATAAAAAAAAACTTGGTGATTCCTACATGCAAATTAAGTGCTAGTTTTTTATTCTATAATAATAGGCCTTGCAAGTGTGGTTTTGAAAGTTCACTGAATAGGTGAAAAGGGGGAAGATACTAAAAAATAGGTATCAAGTAGACTGTGATTCATACTACAGTTCTTTTCCTAAATGCCTAACTGATCAAGCACAAAGCACCAGCTCCATTTTCAGTCAACTTACCACATCTTTTCCTGTAACAACAGGTTGTTGTTGTTTTTGAGAAGTAAACCTCACATGGTCTATTTTACTTGAACATTCAAAATGTCAGTTATCAAAAATTAAATTATGAGAATAGTAACAAACTGCTTATCTATAGACCTTAGGTGAAGCCCTATAGACATGTGAAGCCATCTAAAGTGACTGACTATGTGGTCCCACAAGGATTTCACTAGCAGCTAAGATGAGATTTCTAGTATAGTGAATCTCTCTTATTGTTTTTTTTTTATTATATTTATCATCTTATCTTCACTCTGTGCCAAACAGTTTTCCATGGAATGATTTATTCTAATAATTAAAAGAAGGCAATATTCTTTTGGTGGATGACTGTTTTGTCTGAGTTATAAAATATAATTTGCTTTTTGCTTTGTATCGCTGTTCCAGAAGAGATTCAACTTTAATTAGTTTGAGGTGTACTGTGGCTTACCTTTGTCTTCAAAGGCAAGATTTTCCTTTTTCAAAATCAGATGACTTTTGGATTAACAAAGTGAAAGAAAATGTTGTGAGTTTAAAAAATGCTGAGTTTTTCATTAAGAAACTTAAAGCTGCAATAATTTAGCACTTCAGGTATTGAACACCTATTAAAAATACTTGTATGTGTTGTGTAGAGATGTAATTTAGGTGAGGCACTTTCTTCACTTCTTTTTCTATATTTGTTTTTAAGACTATACTAAAGCAGAAACTAGAACCAGATGAAATTAAAGCATCTTTTTGGTTTGATTGGTCTAATATTCTTCAACAAGCTGAGTATGACTCATAGTCTGTCCCCATTTTATTAGTAATTAAACTGAGACACTGAAAGATTATGTAAACTCATAATAGCAGATTAAATATCAAGGCTGTAGCCCACTAAACGGCACTGCTATGTTTAAACTGATATATTCCATATTACTCAACCCAATTTGAAGCACCACAGATCATTTTAAAATCTGATGTTATAGGATGGTCACCAAAATGTAATTAAAAAACAATTGTATTTTATTTTTATTTGCAAGGGTTTTCCACTTCGAATAGAAAAGAATGTAGATAAATAATGCACCTAGAGCTTTTTGTTTCTTTAATTTTTGCTGCATTGGCAAATGATTCTGTAATGTGGTGGAAGTCATTTCAATTTTTTTTTAATTAAGAATGTTTTTTCTGTTAAGTGGATTAATTTGTGATAGAAAATTTAGGATATAGGTAGGCAGATATATAAAATCAAATGAGAAATCCAATATTAAAACATAACTACTGTAATGAATTTGGTCTATTTCCTTCCAAATATTTTCTCTATATATACTATGATGCTACATGCATATTTAAAATGTAAATGTGTACTGAGGAGATGACTCAAAGGGCTGGAACACTTGGACTTACAAACAAGAGACCTTCGTTCATTCCATAGCACCATATGATCCTGAACACCACACAGAGTAATTCTGAGCACCGACAGGTGTGGCTCAATGCCTACCCCTTATTCCTAAATTAAACCACACTGTAATATCAAAATAAATCACTTTAGGTCTAAGAATATGTACTGAATATATTTCAGTATTATAAAATATTCTTGTTATTTGGGAGAACTTGGAACTTAAACTTTATTATTCTTTCACAGCATTTTTTTATCTTGGTTGTGTCACTATTTAAGCAGTTTCTTATTGCTGGGGTTGCTTCTAATCTTTTCACAACTAAAATATGGTTGACATAAATGTTGCATGATGATCAATAGTTGTTTATACTCAGGCTGATTCTCTCGGTACATGTATATAGAGTTTGAATTGCAAGTCAAAAATGTGTATGGATTTTTTTTTTTTTTTTGGTTTTTGGGTCACACCTGGCAGTGCTCAGGGGTTATTCCTGGCTCCAGGCTCAGAAATTGCTCCTGGCAGGCACAGGGGACCATATGGGGCGCCAGGATTCGAACCGATGACCTCCTGCATGAAAGGCAAACGCCTTACCTCCATGCTATCTCTCCGGCCCCAAAAATGTGTATGGATTTTAAAACTTTATAGTGGTTCCTCTTGTGGCAACTGAACATACTGATTGAAATTTGCTCCAAAGCAATCACCACAGTGTATAATGCCCTAATCATTTGAGTTCTATTAATTTGATATAGTTCTATTTCCTGTCTTTTTTGGGGGGTTGGGCCATACCCAGAAGTGCTCAAATGTTGTTTCAGGCTTTGTGCTCAGAAATTACTCTGGCAGGCTAGGGGAACTGAAATGTCAGGATTAGAACCTGGGTGGGCCATGTGCAAGGCAAGTGCCCTACTGGCTATACTAGCACATCTTTTCCTCTTTTATTTTGGTTGGTTATATCTGTTATGTATTATATCTCTTATGTGTTTTACTATTCTTCTGCAAGACCACTCTAATAATTGGAAAATGTAGTCTATCAGTTACACTATGATATGGTGCATACTCAGCCCAATTCAAGCAAAATAATACATTTATCATTAGACAATATTAGATGACAAATATTACCCAGAAAAGGTATCAAAGATAAATTGAAGCAAAATATGTAACCCTATTTACCTAGGTGACTATCATATAAATTAATCTGTTCACCATTAAAACTGTATTAGCTTCTTGGGGCCAGAGCCATGGCACAAGCAGTAGGGTGTTTGCCTTGCACTGTGCTAACCTAGGACGGACTTCATCCCATACGGTCTCTCAAGCTAGGAGCGATTTCTGATCACATTGCCAGGATTAACCCCTGAGCATCACTGGGTATGGCCCAACAACAACAAAAAACCCATAATAGCTTCTAGAGCTCAACCAGATTTGCTGGTTTAACATTGGCAGGAAGGAACTCTAAATATAATAATGTCATTTAATATTTTGTTTTCTAAGCATTATTTTCTCTTCAAGCTTTACTTGGTAGAGAAATGATTAATAGATTAACATTTATATCTTATAAATTTTAAGAGAAAAATTAATATTTCCCAATTATTTATGTATTTATTATTATAATTACTTTTTTCAAAAATGGTGCCCGAAATTGAACCCAAGGTTTCACCATTACATATGCAAAACAAGTGCTCCACTGTTGAGCTGTATTGCTGGTCCTTGGTACTAACACTTTCATTAGTGACTGTCTAAGACATGTCTATTTGTAAATCATGGACCAGCAGAGGAAGAAAATTAGAATATCAAATCTTTTCCCAATTTCTACCCTTATACACACATTTCTGACCTCAAAAAAGGAACTTCAGTTTTGGTAATTTTAATCTAAAATGCTTCTTCAGCTTTTCTGAGACACTGAACATCTCAAAAATGCAAGTAAAGACAAAAATTGTCCTGAACTTTGTTTTGTGATTGAATATACATCCTAAAAACTAAGCTGTTTCACTTCCTTATGAAAACATAACAAAACACCCAAGCATCTTAAGGTAAGTTTCCATTCCATGTTTCTGATCCTAAATGTACCAAGTCTTTACATGTATTTTTGCAAGAATGAAAGAGTACATCTTATGTCCCATTAAATGCAAGGTATTTTTTTTTTTTTTTGTTCTGGGGCACAGACTGGCAGGTATTAATAGGTACTGTGCTCAAGGGGGCATGTGGTATCAAGGATTCTGTTGACCAAGGATTCTCTCCAGACCTTTAAACCATCATCATGGCCTCAAAATAAGGTATTATTATTATTATTGGAAACAATGTAGAAAAGAGAATAGCAAAATACATATAAAATAAACTAGCCATCTTCTCTCACTAGAATTATTATAATCTATTTCTCTTTTGACAAGGTAATACATCAATCTCAATTTTAGTTTTCATACTTATAATATTAATTTTCTCATCAGTGAACTTTTTTAAGGCAAAAGAAAATTAGGGAAAATAATTCATGTTGCTTTGTAAGTATATTTTAATAAAACAATAAGAACTGTTATTACAAGAAGTTAATGTTCTGTTTTCCTTATGGGAATTTTTATTTTCTTTATTTCCCAATGTTGGGATTGAAATGATGACCTGATTTAATTCTACCTTCGTTAAATGCAGTGTTATATCTTAGTTTAAATATATATATATATTTTGGTTTTTCAGGCCATACCCATTTGATGCTCAGAGGTTACTCCTGGCTAAGCGCTCAGAAATTGCCCCTGGCTTGGGGGGACCATATGGGACGCCGGGGGATTGAACCGTGGTCCTTCCTTGGCTAGCGCTTGCAAGGCAGACACCTTACCTCTAGCACCACCTCTCCGGCCCCTTGTTTAAACTTTTTTTTTTTTACCAGAAAACGCACATTGCATATTGTGATTTATATTAAATATACAAACTGTATACCCTTCAATGAAGTGTCCTTCATTGGCTTACTCAATTTAGCAACAGAAATACTAATTAGGCAGCAATCTTATGTACTTAAGTATTAGTTTTCTTCCTTTTCTCCCTCAACAAGAGATTATATAGAAGGAACCTATAGTTCAATATATCCTGTCCTCTGCTTAGTGAGATGAGGAAGAACAAATTAAGATAGCTTCTCTAAAAGTCAAAACTGTCAGTAAGCATTGCTACCTTCCTCCAAAGTCTTGTGACAATAGCCATCAATGGCTGAGTTTTCGGTATAGAACTGCATCTCCTATCATGAGCAATTTATTTGGATTTTTTTTTTTTTGGTCATACCAGCACTACTCAAGGCTTACTCTTGGCTGTGAAACTCAGGATTTATTCCTTCCAATGTTCTTGGGAACCTATGGATTGCTTAGAATCAATTCTGGATTGGCTGTATGGAAGGCAAATGCCCTATTAGCTGTATTATCTCTCAGGTTCTCTTTGGACAGTTCACATTGAAAGATTGTGTGTGTGTGTGTGTGTGTGCATGTGTGTGTGTGTAGTGTACTATCAGTGATATTCAGGGAACATGAAGATATTTACATTGGAATTTAAGATTTTTGGTAATCATTAAGACTATATATAGTATGACCAGTGGTGCTATGGAAAGAGAGTATAAATTTGGTGCCAGGGAATAAATCCAAAAACTTTGCACATACTGGATTTGTGCTCTACCAAAATTCATTTTATAGAAACCAAAAAAAAAAAAAAAACCCAAAACAAACAAGTGAATAATAACCTTCTCTCCAATTCCAGTGCTCCATGCTGTTAATCTAGATGAGAAACAGACCTATCTTCTGAACTTGAACATATTCCTGTTTCTGAACAAGGACTCTTGTATTTATTTGTAATTCAAAGATTTGCACATGACGATGTGAGAATATCTTCATTTATACATCAGTTTAACAGCTCACAATCATGGTGCTCCAAGAACATATGCCATTCATATTTCATGACTGAAAACATCAAGAATCTCAGGTTTATTATATTATGTGTCATATTTTGATCCAACTTTAGAAAAGTGGGAGACACATATTTTTTTGAGAAGCCTAAAACAGCAGTGTTCAAAATTTTGACTCTGAACTTACTCCTGTCTTACTTCTGGTTCTGTGCTCAGGATCACTCCTGATGTTCCTCCAGGGACCATATTGAGTGATTTGCAAGCACCTTACCTGCTATACTATCTCACTGGTCCTATAAGCTCTTCTCTAAACTGTTAAGAAATGTGTCTGTCTGTTCCTCCTCCATATTTAGTGTGTGTGGGGCAATCATTGTTTCCTCTGCTGCCTTGTAGGATGAGAATACCTTCTGCCTATCTTGGTGAAAATTGTTTAAATACACTTGACTTCCAAAGTACATTTCCCCTGACTCTTCCAATGTCAAGCAAGAGTAAACCCCCATCCCTTTAACAGCAGAGAAGTATCTTGAAAAATAAAATTTCCGCATCAAAAAGCTGTGTGTTTCTGTGATTGAAAATCTTTTTCTTAGCGAGTAGGAGTTGCTTTCATCATTGCTAGTCATATGTTTTTGTTTTTCATTTCTGGTGGAGAAGTTTTCGAGGGTATTTTTCAAACTTTCCAGCTTAGCAAAGTGTTGGCTAAAATTGAAAAGAGAACTAAGCATTGGGTGGTAGGCAGCATTCAGTTTGTTCTTTGGGGGTGCGGTGGGGGCAGGTTGCTGACACAGCGAAAAGAAGACAAAACATTTGAAACTTCTGGCTTTGTACTTCTCAAATGCCTCTTTTAGAAATCGCTTAAGTCGTTATTAACATACACCACCCACCTTCCCTTTTTGGTCCTGACATTGGGTAATAATAGATAATGTTGACATATGTTCCCTGCTGGTTAGAAATACTATACTTCTGTGAAAGGTAACATTTTCAAGCTATGACAAAATCTATTTTACTTGGACAGAATATTAGTTATTGGACTAATCTCAGAATGTGGGCTGTGGGGTAAAAGTTTTAACATTTTAGTTGTGGGAGAAAGTTTGTTGGGAGAGTAAAAGCATCAGTATGGGGTGTGTTTAGCTTTCACCATTTCTAGAGGTATTGGCTTAGTGTCAAACTCTTATGTCCTTAGGAATGTAGAGGAAACATTCCCAGTATGTATGAAGAACAGCTGTCCATGGACACAGAAACTTTTAAAAATGATTATACCCAACTTTACTGCAGTATGGATTATGGAATAAAAAAATATTTTTCACTGTGTACCAAAGAATCCTGTTTTATGGGCCAGTTTTAAAGCTCTTAACTCCATAAGACATATGCTGCAGTTCTGTTGTTTGTTCTCCATGTGATGTACTCTGAAATATGTAAAAAAGAGAAAAAGAGGGGGAATGTAAGCATGCAAATTCTTCTGATCAAATGTGGACCTCAAAACTACTTCTACTTTTGAAACTCATTTAGGGGATGAGTAAGGAAGTGCCCCAGCTGGCTCCCATGTACTGAATCTGAACAGGCCTTTGCAAAACTGGAAAAATTGATTTTGTTTTGAAGGCTTACACAGACTCTAGTATTGTGAAAGTTGGATAGAGTTTTTATTGAATCTGGTCCTTTGTGTTTTATGACAGTCTGAATGGGTGTTAAAATTCCATGAATAAATCTTTTTGCTGTGTCTGAGATGTCTGATATAAACATGAGCTCTGTCAATTTATCATCTACACAAATGTCTTCCAGCATGTTAACAAACATGGTGCACTGAAGGATGGGCTAGCCAATGGGACAACAATCTGGCTGCTGGGGTAAGATATTCTGGTATACTATTCCCTTTATTTCTCAGTTACATGACCATTGAGAAAAAGGGACTGTTGGAGGCAGGGTTCTTGCGTCTAGAATGAAGATTTTTACAACAACAACAACAACAACAAATCTGTAGTCTATTGAGGAAGTGGTAATGATCTCCAACTGAAAGTTTAGCCAAGACACTACCTCATGGGTTGTATTTTAGTACCTCAGGTGTATTACTGGAAGAAAAGAAGTTTTCAAGGAAAAAATGTATTTTAAAGATATAGTTTTCTAATATTCTGCATAATTGGGTGATTGTTGATTTTTTTGATTGTTGATATTTAAAAGACTTACGTATTAAATTAATCTACTGAAAAATACAGTATAAATTCTGTAATGATAAACAAGCTTAAGAAAAGTCTATTTTTTGTGTGTGGTTTTTGGGTCACACCCGGCAGTGCTCAGGGGTTACTCTGGCTCCATTCTCAGAAATTGCTCCTGGCAGGCACGGGGGACCATATGGGATGCTGGGATTTGAACCGATGACCTCTTGCATGAAAGGCAAATGCCTTACCTCCATGCTATCTCTCCAGCCCCAGAAAAGTCTATTTTTATTTATTTATTAAAATATTTTTGGTTTTTGAGCCTCACCAGTGGTGATCAGGGCTTACTCCTAGCTCTGTGCTCAGGAGTTACTTTTGAAGGGTTTGGGAATATCATATGTAATGCTGGGAATACTATCTATATGTGGTGCAAGAGATCAAACCTGGATTGGCTGTATGCAAATAAAAGCCCTACCCATTGTAATATCACCCTAGCCCAAGCCCATTTTTAATCACCAAAACTAGGTCATACATAATATAAGCTTTTAAAGGAGAATCATGATTGTGTTTCAGTAAATATTATGTTCTGTTATTAATACTAGTGAATAATTATGTTTTATAATTTAAATGTGTATTATTTTTTCCTAACTCTTATTATTGCTCTCATTCTCAACTAAAATTGGGTTTTCATTTGAAACACTGATTCAAATTTTAGTGGCCTAAATCTCATTCTTTAGCTAGTTACTGTCCAGACTAGAGCTCCAATGCGTCCATTTTCTTGCATCAACAAGAATTTATTATGTTTTAAAAATGCCAAATGGCAGTCAGCACTTCACTTAGTTTTTGCATAATTGGCCTTCTAGGGTGGTTATTGGGTCTATGGAGCCATCCCTTATTCTCCCATATACAACTGCCCTTCATGGAGACTTGCTAAAGGATCTAAGTAGTCATTTTGGTTGAATTACATTTGTGATGAAATCAACAAACTAATAGAGATGCTTCATGGGAAATTTTAATATGCTCTGCAACTGCATTTTAAGTTGGACTGAATACTTGACTATGCTTTTCTTTGTGAGCCAATTCTTGCTTTCAAGTTTCTTACTTGAAATTCCCACTGAAGTAGTAATTACCAAGTGGAAGAATACTAAAAATGTTTGGCCAAATTTTGTTCTAAGTTGCTATCATGTAACTCCCAATGAAGCTAATTATGACTTAGTATGAACTAGTGCTTCAGTGTCTTAAGGGCTTTGGAACTCTGTGATCTGCCATCCAAGACACTAGGCCAACAGTCTGCCTTTAAATATCTTATTTTAAGAGGCGAATTGACTCCATGAAAGGTAAGAAATAGCTGTGCCAGTAACTACATATGTAATGGGGCTTAAATGTAGAATTTAGCATTTTTGAACTTTAAAAAGTTTGATCTTTTATCATTTCCTTCTTTGGGGAAGAGTCTTTTTACAGAAGTTCATTGGAATGAGTTACCTCTTGTTCCATTTTCCCAGTATCCTTTTACTGATAGAATATGCAATTTTTATTTCCATTAATTGTAAAGCATTTACTTAAGTCATTACTGCTTAGCTATTATTTCCTGGAGCTAAACCATTACCTCCCTTAAATACAGATATTTATCTTATGCATAGTATCATAACTATATAAGAATTCACAATATTTTTCAAAATACTTTTACTCACACATAGCATATGTCTCAATTTAGTTGTTTTTTTTTTTTTTTAATAGAAAAAGAAGTGTCCTTTGACCTATTGGATTTGTATAATCTTGTTTTTAAACTAAAGAGTGAAGGAAGTATTTCTTTGTCCATGGTTCAGTATAAGCAGAAGATGCTACGATTTGGATCATCTAAGGGTTGCTCCAAGTTAAAACTCTCCTAAAAGTTATGTACAGCTTCCCAATCTCTAGACTTCTTCAATTTGTAACTGAGTCATGAATGTCCCAGAGAGTATGTTGAAGTATGTGTTAGGAGCCATACAGATCAAGAAAAGTGGTAGATGGTGATTAGTTCTTTTTCTTATAGGAAATTAAAGTTGAGATTAGATTGGTGGTAGGAATATTGGTATGCTATCTGAATAACTTTCTTTTTCTTTTTCTTTTTTTTTTTTTTTTTTTTTTTTTTTTTTGTTTTTGGGCCACACCTGGCATTGCTCAGGGGTTACTCCTGGCTGTCTGCTCAGAAATAGCTCATGGCAGGCATGGGGGACCATATGGGACACCAGAATTCGAACCAGCCACCTTTGGTCCTGGATTGGCTGCTTGCAAGGCAAACGCCCCGCTGTGCTATCTCTCCGAGCCCCTGAATAACTTTCTAAACCATAGTGTCCAAATAAAAAACTTTAACAAATATGTTCTGGGGGCCCGAGTAATAGCACAGTGGTAGGGCATTTGCTTTGCATGTGGCTGACCCAGGACAGACATGGGTTCGATTCTCAGTCTCTCATATGGTCCCCTGAGCCAGAAGTTATTTCTGAACAAAGAGCCAAGAGTAGTCCTGAGCATCACCGGGTGTGGCACCAAAACCAAAACCAAACCAAACCAAACCAAACCAAAACAAAATAAAAATACAAATGTGTTTCTAGGTTAGAGCCATGAAACAACCAACTTGCTATTAAAGTAGATTTGGTTTCACAAGGACTTAATTTAATTAAGTTCCAAACTGCCTTTTGATAGGCTGTTAAGGAAGAGACCAGGCAAAGGGGACAGAGCTTCAAGACTTTAGCAGAGTATATTAAGACAAGAAATGTTTTCTTCTCCATTCTTTCCCTTTTTTACATTTCATCCTCATTGCTTCTTTTCCTTCTCCATATAAGCATTTATTAAATTCAAGGTACTCAGTAGTATTTTTAATTGCCACAGGAAAAAAAAAACAGTTTTTGTTAAGAAGAAATTCACATTTCATTGGGGAGATGATCAAAAATTATAACACTTATAAACAGTATGTTAGCTTTGAGACCACTAAGGGGGGCATGTAGTAAATAATTTTTAAGTGTTTTCTACTAGAAATGACTGTATTATACTCCTTTTTAATAATAATAAAATATTTTAAATTTTGTTTGAATTTTTTGAACCACACCTGGATGTGTGTAGGGCTTATTTTGACTTTGTGCTCAGGAATCAGTCCTGATTATGCTTGGGACTATATGTGTTTCTGGCGATTTATCCCAGTTTGGCCACTGCTGCAAGCAAACCAAATATCTTCTCTGCTGTACTCTTTCCAGCTCCAAAAAGGGAATACTAAACTTTAAAATCATGCAGCAAATACCATAAAATGATTATTTTATTTCTGAGATCATGATTGTGTTGTTTCCCAAACATGAGCTGAAGAAACTCAGTTGTTTTGATGTCTCTTCTACTTGGGCTATTAGCATATGACAGACCATCATTTCCATAGCAATGGACAATTCTGATCTAGGTTGTGTTTAGAAGGAAACTTCAGAGTAGTTGACACTTGAATTTTGTAGAATGTGATGATTTTGGTGAGGTGCTGGTGAATTGTAGAAAAGAGGGCAAGGTATTGTAGGAGGTAGCTATTAAAGACAGATAAACAGTAGAAACACAATAAAAAATTGACACGCAATCTTATTTGTGAGTGGAGTGGTGAATGGAGATCTATAGGAATTAGGACGATTTATGATATGTTACAATTTGGTAGCCATCTGAAAGAAATGAGAAAGCTAGAAGGATCATAAATTTATACTTCAGAGAGAATGACTCACTTGACAATGTTGAAAAGAGACTTGAGGGTGGTTTTAAAACAGGTGGTAGGGAAATCATTTGGGAGACTAAATTCTTAGTGAAAAATGGGAGGCCTAGAAATGTCAAGAAATTTATTAAATTATCATGGTTAAATTATTAAATTTGAAACCATGAGGGTAAAAGAGGAGGCCTTTTGTAATGATGCTGATTTTTACTAGTGATTTCATTTATTATTATATTAAAATTATGGGCAAGGAATGTAATCCAATGGCTGAGTACTTGGTTCATATTTGTGAGATACTGGATTCTTGCCACCTCATCATACAAGATTATTTTAAGTGTAATGTGAATAACAAGCTAGAATGCAAAAAATAGTAATTTATTTTGGGCACCTTAAATATGCATTTTGAATGATGGGGAAACAAGAGGTTATCTCTTGCTTTAGCCCTGACGTTTCCAAACATATTTGGTTTACTATCTCTTTTTCAGAAAAAGATCACCCAATATCTCACTGGAAACCTTTCCTCTTTAAGTTAATAAATAAAGTGTCCCCTCCCCCAGTTTCACCTGAAGCTGCTACCTACCTCCCCTCCCCTTTATCCTCTCAGC